>NC_041384.1:546873601-547000626 GCF_002162155.2 Triticum dicoccoides
GGGCAGCACCGGGTGGCGGGGCGCGACCGTCGGGGCGGCGTCAGGGGCAGCGGCCTCGGGCGCTGGGGGGTTCGATCCCGCCCCCAGATCGGATCGGGAGAGGGGGAGAGGAGTGGGGGTGCGAGTGGGGCGACGGGGTGGGGTTAGGGTTCGGTCGTGGGGATAAGGGGTGGCCGGTTGGGCCGGTTCGACCAGGCCGGCGGAAGTGGCCAGCTGGGTCGGTTGGCCCAGTCGGGCCAGGGGCACTTTTCCTTTTCTTTGTTTTTTTTTGTTTTCCCCTTTTGTATTTTCTTTTAGTATTTCTTTTCTGTTTAATTCATTTAAAAGTATTTAGGCATTTTATAAAAATGTGTTTACTTCACCATAATTACCGATGCAATAATAGACATAGCCCGAACATTTTATTTTAATATTTAAAAACTTTTATCGTTTGACTTATTTAGGATTTAAATTTAAAACGTCTTGAATAAACCCGAGATTAATTACAGTGACAGAGGTGACGTGTCACCATTAACGTGAGATCACTGTAGCGTGATTATCCGGATGTTACAGACGCCCCACCACAGGTGGCGCCCCTCGCTGTTCTTCAGACCGCCGGCCACCGGCGCGCCGTTGGTGGACGCCAAGCGCTGCTGCTGGCGGCGCTCGAAGTACGCCGCCCAAGCCGCGTGGTTGTCGGCGGCGTACTAGGGGAGGGAGAGCTGGGTGTCGGTGAGGGAGGCACGCACGACCTCGACCTCCCCGGCGAAGTATTTGGGCTTCACCACGGCGTCGGGCAACGGGGGAATGGGCACTCCCCCGTCGCTGAGTCTCCACCCCGTCGGCCCGACGCGCATGTCCGGCGGCCCCGGGATGTTCGAGCCAGGACTCCTGTTCGCGGAGCGAACGGCGGCCGAAGCCGTTGGCCGCCGCCTCGTCTCTGGGGAAATGCTCTGCCATGGCGACGGGCTCGGGAGAGGTAGAGAGGGAGAGGGAGGGGCTGGGCGGTGGCGAGGGGCGGGGCTGGGCGGCGGCGAGGGGCGGGGCTGGTGTGGGCACAGGCGAGTGAGGCCACCGGCTATATAGCCGCGCCGCGCCCGTGTGTACGCGTGCGAGGGAGGGGAGGTGTCGGCGCGCCGTCCCGTGACGCGCCGTCCGTGAGGAATCAATGGCAAGGCCGACCGGCGGCAGCCTTGCCATTGATTCCCTGCGGGAACCGAGGCCGTTGGGGGAAGACGAGGCGCCGTGTCGCTGACGCGGCTGGCCTGCGGCTTTTTCGCGCCAAAACAGCTCGCCGCGGCGCCCCCCAGCGCGCCGGGTTCGGCCTGGGTCCGCCGGCGCTGTTTTCGGCCCAGGCCGGCAAAAATCGGGCTCCTGGGGTGCGATTGGGCCGTTTTTTCGGCGCCGGCGCGAAAAAATCGCCTAGGGAGGCCTTCCTGGGCGCGCGGCTGGAGATGCTCTAAGCGTGAGTGTAGAATAGCTTATTCTACACCCCCTAGTAACGCTATGTACAAAATCTAGTAAAACGGTGTATAAAATGTAGTAATTCGAAAAATATTTTTTTTATCATCTAAGTTTGTAAATTACTATATTTTTATGAAAATTACTATATTTTACATGGTGTGTTACTGTATTTTATATGTACCGTTACTGGGGTGTAGGATAAGCTATTCTATATATATATATATATACGGTGGCGCTAATCTGTGCAAGAGCGCAAAACTCCTTATCCTGCGCGCCGGTCGCTAATGAGCCGCTCGTCCCATGTCAGTTTAGGAAATGAAAGTAATAAGCAGTATGGAATCTAGTAATGGATCAAATTCTTTTACCATGCACAACCGCATCATCTCCTCCGGGCGGCTCTAATGTGGTAATAGACTGCATGCATGGCACTACGACCCACTAATATGGTAAACAACAACCACATGTATGGTAAGGGTACTAAAACTATTACGGTGCCGTGCAGCACTCCTGAATGTAGTAAAGCATAAGCTACGCTGGTAATTGGTTACCACCTATTAATTAACATGATAAAAAGTTCAATTAGAAAATTACATTTGTCGGTACTTTGACTTAAAAAATACACATAGTAATATCCATTGTAAAAAATAGTAACAGAAGTAATTCATTTACTACTACACATACGGCTTCCCTACTTGCACCATAATTAGGGGGCATAGTAATAAGCAATTGAAAAGATACTAATGAATTAACTAGGTTACTACTCCACGCATATCTCCGTCCCGCACCATAATTTGAGCACATAGTAAAAGTTCATTCAAACAATGGTAACCAAACAATTCACTTACTATTGTACCCAGAACTTCCGCGTCTTGTATCACTTCTTCGTAGATAGTAACAAGCACTAGGAAACATAGTAAAAACGGAACTAACTCAATTACTACTGTTTGCCCATGTTAGTAACAAGAATAAGAAAATATAGTAATCAGATTGACAAGTATTACTATTGCCTTCTCTCGATTTACCATTGTCATGCACTAATTCTTCCTAGTAAAGTATATCCTTTTTATTACTACAACCTATTCTGCAACTACCCCTGATTTACGGCTAACTAATTAGGAGGGCTGATTCCACGGGGCAGGGTGGCCGGCGCGTATATATATATTAGTGCCCCAATTGCAGTTGCTTATCTGGACATGTATGTGGTCTGTCTGCCATAAGATTTCACGGATCAATTTAACTGAAATGTATACATAAACCAATGTTGGTTCAAGTGACATGGGAGAAGGACATAAGAATCTGTGCAACCACTTTGGAAATAAACTTTTAGAATGCATTTGTGAATTTGCATTGGTTATTGTTTGTTATTATATTGTACATAACTATTTCTACAGGTGTGGCTTAATTAGACATATGTATTATATTTCAGGGATATATCTAATTAGAAGATATGCACATGTCTTCCATCTATAAAAGACGAGGGCATTTCAATTATTATTATTATTGGTGGCAGGTGACACAAATCAAATTGGAATATACACACAATGTTCTATCAGTAACACAAACCAGGCCATATATAACACAAACGTAGGGCTTGCTGTTTTCTCCTTTTTGAAAGAACGCAGGATCTTGTACATGAGACCTCTAAGCCCTACATAATCTATGTACTCTTTTGTCCATCACAGATAGGTATCTCGAATATTGTAAGTGAAAGTATTTTTATAAACTTTTGCTATGAATTTATGAATCTTAATAGCTAACTTAGTAACTTCAGTTCAAATTATATCAGTTTAAAGTTTCAAAAAATTGATGTTACCTTTTCTTCTAAGCAAGTGTATTCCACAAGATGTTTTCTTTCGCTTATAATTTGTATAATTGTATGTATGCTTCAACTATACTACTCCTATATATTCTATAACACAAAAATATTCTTAGGAGTGAAAGCGTGTTGTATCCTTGCATGAGGTCACAAATTTCCTTGGACGCTAGGCTTGTTGGCAGTATGACGCAAGTAAAATTTCATGATGACTTGAATGAAACGGTTGAACTCTGGACACTTTGGCTTCTGGTATGCCCAGACTATGAAAAGTTTCTTTGTTCGGCACTGATTTGAAGAATATTCTTGTGTTTGCATGTATGCCTCTGAGGTCATCGTCGGATTCTGTATCTCTAGGAAAATCCAATAAATGCAATGCACAATCATTTGTCCACTCTTATATGGTAGTTTGTGGTTAAGTGCCATGTATGGTAATATAGAACACAATTCCAATGCAAAAATAGAAGTGGTAGTTCAAGCCAGCATAATTAAAGAGTTTGAGTTGATGGCCGCTTTCTGCCCGATTATTAAATAGATGACTTCTATTCAATTAGGAATAGCAAAACTCTGAGATATTTTCCATTCAATTCATTCAATTTTATCTCATCCTTATTCTAGCATAGTCATAAGCCAATGCAGTCCATATCACATACACGCATAAAAGCTTCAATTCAGCATTCAATTCGGGATATAGATTCATGGAGAATTTAGAGCAATGAGTCAATCAAGTACTCAGAAGTCTGTAATTAATGTGTATGCACCTGCATGCTAGAAGGGACTGGGTGTCCAAAAAGGTTTGGTGAGAGAAGTGCTCGACTAGTGGCTCGGGTCGAAGACATGGGCACCTCAAAAGCTCCCCTTCCTGTCATCATTCTGAGCCATTCGAGATTTCTCGGATCTGACTCCTTTATCGAAGTCCTTCTTGGATCTGACTAGGCTGGTATAACGGGTAGGATTAAGCTATTCCAACAACAATTTCCTTGTCCAATACCAGGGAATACTTATCCCGTGTTTTTGTAGTGACCATTTATTTCCTTTCATTTTGAAATTATTACCAAACAATCACTCCCTGATTTGCTTTCATTTTCTGTTTGCATCAGATTTCGAGCGCGTTTGGCCCTGCTTTTCTGTTGAAGCTGTACATAGCAGGAGCACTTGTTGGATCCACATTCTTCTTGGTAGATAAGGCTTTTATAGCTCCAAGGAGACAGGTAACGTACTGTGGGAATGATTACGTAGGATGGACCCTTGAAGAACCCTGCATTGAATTGAAATTATTGATTAAAGTTTCCTGATAGTATTCCTAATTTAGCAAGTAACCCTTTCCTTGCAGATTTATGCGGGATGGGACGTGTTAAGAAGTAACGCGCTTGTACGTGATTTCTTGTTCCAACTTCAAACAGTTCATTTTCCTTGGTATTGATTATGAAAGAAGGAATAGTATCTCATATAAGCAGTAAATGTTGCCAACCAACCAATTATTTATCATCTTATACCTACACATAGTTAATTAGAAGGTAAATGTGGCAATCTGGGGTGATATGGTGATTTACCTGTAATATAATGTAAAACCACCAAATGAGCATTATCACCTATCAGTGATATTGTACATAAATGTTCCTATTTAGTTGTTGCACACCAAATATGACCTTTTTTATTCATGTCACTCAGGGTGCAAGTGCTGCAGTTAATGCCATTATGCTTCTTCACATTTTTCTC
This sequence comes from Triticum dicoccoides, assembly GCF_002162155.2. Classification (NCBI taxonomy): domain Eukaryota; kingdom Viridiplantae; phylum Streptophyta; class Magnoliopsida; order Poales; family Poaceae; genus Triticum; species Triticum dicoccoides. Next base: position 546,878,577 of record NC_041384.1, read on the forward strand.
AAACCAAAGGGACTAATCTACCTTTACATGGTCATTCCTGTTCCAGCTGCCTTAGTGGTGAGGATTTTTTAGTTTCCCTTGTAAAATTCGGCAAAGCATGTGGGTGCTAGGAAATGAGAGCATAATTTCTTTTGACTTTATATATTTCAGGGGGTTGCTTGGATTGGTCTTGATTTGTGGAGGGTGAACAAGGTATACAAAATTTTAGTTAACTCTCTGTTAGGTATTCTTTGCATAAGTGAATGTTATCAGTGCCACTCTGTTGCTTATGCTCATCAGCTATCAGTTTTCTACAAGAGTTTCAGGGCACTGTTACTTTCATTTGTTCATTGCTTGGAAGTTTGTTCATTGCATTTCTGAGTGTTTGTGTGTTACCTACCCGCACGAGTCCTGGTTTTAAACCAACCTGGGTTGAAACATATATGAATCAATATTCATGTCTACGGTGATTGGAATAATTCTAAATGTCTGGTTGAATAATTTGCTGATTATAAACCATGTGGTATCTTTTTGGCTGTAGTCTTTCCTGGCTTGTCTTCTATCTTTGTACTTTTTTGTCCTATAATTGCATTTTATCCTATGCTGAGATGAATGTAGTTGAAGGTAATCACTGGTCTGGCATTGTGATCCATATAGTATCGCAGTCGAGCTATGCCACATGTATAATTCCTTGAGTATCTCATTCTATAGGACATCTTCAGCTTCTTCTTGTTTCTCTGAATATCTTTGATGCTCTTCTAAGCAAATATTATTTGTGATAACAAATGAATTCTTTGTGCTTGTCGTGCTTACCTGGTCTTAAGGCTAACTGATGCATGTTCAAATTTTCAGGGTCAGAGTCAGACATCAGGTGCTTCTCATTTAGGGGGTACCCTAGTGGCTGCTCTTATGTGGGCTCGAATTAGGAAGGGCTGGATCTGATCATGCAGCTTGTTCATATGGAGCAAATCCGACCGACTTTCCCCAGCTGGTGGTCTCTCCGTTTGAATTTTGTTGTTACCTGAGAAAGTTCTTGTGGGTGGAGGGAATACTCTGCTGCTTATCATCCAAGTTTCTGATCTAGAACTCCTCAAACAAATTCTAGATAGCATCATGGCAGATATTGCCAACTGATTGGCCGGAATTTACAATCTTATTATTGCAACTTGCAGGAGCAATAACATACCACAACTAAATTGCAATATCGGTTGCTATACAGATATCCAATTTGGCTCCCGGGAGCACACACGCCCGGGAGCGTTCTTGTGGATATCCAATTTGGCTCCTGGAATTTATAATCTTATTATTGCAGCTTGCAGGAGCAATAACACACCACAACTAGATTGCAATATCGGTTGCTATACGGATATCCAATTTGGCTCGAAAGAGCACACGCTCCTGCGTGCCAAAAATGTTCTTTTTTCAAATCCAATTCGGCCCTCCCGTTGCTATAGTGTTATTTACCTCGCCACGTCAAACAAAGTACATGAATAGCATTATATCAGCCAATCACTCATGGCCCGACTATGGTGCCAAAATAAAAGATCAACCCAACATGCGACACGGTCCCGATCACCCCAACTGGGTACCACTACTGATCATCAGGGAAAGACACATAGTAACGACGGGAAACTTCATCGAACTCCCACTTGAGCTCAAGCGCATCATCTGGAACGGAGTCATCGGGCCCTGCATCTGGTTTAGAAGTAATCTGTGAGTCACAGGGACTCAGCAATCTCGCACCCTCGCGATCAAGACTATTTAAGCTTATAGGTAAGGTAAGGTAATATGTGGAGCTACAGCAAGCGACTAGCATATATGGTGGCTAACCTGTTCGCAAAAGAGAGCGAGAAGAGAAGGCAAAGCACGAACGAAGAACTAGAGAACCAACTATGACAAACATTACTCCAACACCGTGTTCACTTCCCGGACTCCACCGAGAAGAGACCATCACGGTAAAACACACGGTTGATTCATTTTAATTAAGTGAAGGTTCAAGTTATCTACAACCGGACATTAACAAATTCCCATCTGCCCATAACCGCGGGCACGACTTTCGAAAGTTCAAATCCCTGCAGGGGAGTCCCAACTTAGCCCATGACAAGCTCTCACGGTCAACGAAGGATATACCTTCTCCCGAGACATTCCGATCAGGCTCGGTATCCCGGTTCTACAAGACATTACGACAAGTTAAAACAAATCCAGCAACACCACCCAGATGTGCCGACAAATCCCGATAGGAGCTGCACATATCTCGTTCTCAGGGCACACCGGATGAGCAAGACGTCGGGTAGGCCAGCCCAGAGTTGCCCCTGGTAGCCCCGGACATCGCTCGGTTGGACCAACACTTAGAGAAGCACTGGCCCAGGGGGGATTAAAATAAAGATGACCCTTGAGTCCGCGAAACCCAAGGGAAAAGGCTAGGTGGCAAATGGTAAAACCAATGTTGGGCATTGCTGAAAGAGTTTTAATCAAGGCGAACTGTCAAGGGGTTCCCATTATCACCTAACCGCGTAAGGAACGCAAAATCCGGGAACATAACACCGATATGACGGAAACTAGGGCGGCAAGAGTGGAACAAAGCACTAGGCGAGAGGCCGAGCCTTCCACCCTTTACCAAGTATATAGATGCATTAAGATAACAAGATAATATAATGATATCCCAACAAGTAAACAATGTTCCAACAAGGAACGGTCTCCAATCTTCACCTGCAACTAGCAACGCTATAAGAGGGGCTGAGCAAAGCGGTAACATAGCCAATCAACGGTTTGCTAGGACATGGTGGGTTAGAGGTTTGACATGCCAATTTGGGAGGCATGATAAGAAAGTGGTAGGCATCGAAGCTTAGGCATAGCAAAAGAGGGAGCATCTAGCAAAGCAAAAATAGAAGTGATTTCGAGGGTATGATCATCTTGCCTGCAAAGTTGTCAGAGTTGACTGGATCCTCGAAAGCAAACTCAACGGGCTCCTCGTTAGCGAACTCGTCTTTCGGCTCTACCCAAACAAGACAAACAAGCAAAAGGAACACAATCAACCACATGCAAAGCTCAAACAACATGATGCAAACATAGTGTGCTATGCGGAATGCGATATGTGATGCATATGCAAGATTTTACAAGGAATGAAAGAACCTGGCCTCAACTTGGAAATCCAAGTGCGCCACTGGAAAGGTGAGGTGATTTCGGTTGAAATCGATATAAAGAACACCGGAATCGGAGACACGGTTTGGAAATGGCAAGCAAAACAAATATGACACCGGTCTATGATAAACAGCAAGTAGCCATCTAAATGCAACAAGATAATGATGCTACAACACTCAAACATGGCAACAAAATACATGGAAGGGATCCACTCATGAAGCTTAACAAAAGATGAACACTGATCTACGGCCAATTCATCCATTAACAGATTCAAACAAGCATGGCAAAAGTGCAATAAATAAACAGGTTCCACACTTAGTGAAATTAACACTTGTGTGGAATTTCAGATCAGGTAGCACACCTTGGAGCATGAAAACTATATGCTACAGGAGCTTAATATGGCAAAGTAAGGCACGACATGGAGCTACTCAAAGAGCTTAACAAAAGTCCCTTAGTGACCTTGAGCCAAAAGGGATCAGAAAATACAATTGCAAGCATGTTAACATGGAAAAAACATAATCAGATTATAGACTTAGTGAAAAACTGGAGCATGCAAATCAGATATCAAGTAGGCATGTTTACGAGCTCGATGCACTCACTACAGAGCAAGGCATGACAATCTAAGAATACACCCATCAAGAATACACATTATATAAGCTAGAAAAGGCAAGAACAACAACATAGCATGCACGGATCAACTACAACATCCTCGGCAAAATCGCTAATAAGTAGACAATCTGCCCAGATTCACGAAATAGCAAACGTAGAGCTCGATTGACTCAAGCTAGGGTGCTCCATAAATGCATAAAGGACATGGATGGATAGAGCACTACAAGATTAACAAATCATCCTTACTGATCATCCTCAAAAGAGGCACGGATCACTAGGAAACAACATAAACATATAGCATATTGATAAAAACAGATCAAGGACTTAGTGGAATTGCGAAGTCCCTGAAATCAGCATTAACGAATGCACCACTTTGCAAGATTGTGCTAGTCACCACACATATCAAAAAAAATACATGGATTGCACCTCTGGAAAGATGGCATGGCATATAACAAAACACATGTAGAGCTCAGGGGCATATCATGCACACATTAATCATGACAAAAATGACAAAAAGCTATTTGGTGCAGCAGATCTGACAATTAACTCAAATAGCACTCTTCCAACAACATTTCGGGAATCAAGATGAGCTCAAATGAAAATGATGCAATGAGATAAAATGATGTACTCTCTGATACAAATATTTTGATATGCTACACGCGCAAAACGGAGCTACGGTTGCAGAGTTACGATGTGATGAACATTGCAAAATAATACAGAGAGAGGGGAGGAGGTCAACCCAGATCTAGGGTTTGCACGCGCCCCGAGGTTGGATCCGAGCTCGCCGGAGTCTTGCCGGCGTCGATGGCAATGCGGCGGCCGGAGTAGAGGGAGGAAGAGGAGGCTGGCCGGCTTGGGGCTTGCCAGAGCGGCAGAGACGCTCGCCGGACCCTCCGCGCGGCGTGGCGGCGCGAGGACGAGGCGGCGGCGACGCGTGGAGGCCGAGGCGACGAGGTGGCGGCGCCCGCCGGCGAGGGAGGCAGGCGGCGGCGCGGCGAGCGATGGCGGCGAAGGTTGGACGGCGTCGGGGGAGAGAAGGCGGGTGGCGGTGCGGCGGATCTGGGCCGCAGGGCCCCGAGAGGGCCGGGCGGGCCGGCGCGCGGGTGGTGGCGCGTCAATGTGGGCGCGGCGGCTCGGGGAATCAGGAGCCGACACGTGGCGGCGGCGCGGGGAGGTTGGACATGTCCGGCCTGGTTCGGACGCGTCCGGCGGCGCGGGGAAGATGGATCTAGGGTTTCGGGAGAGGAGAACCGAGAATTTCGGAGGGGGTCTTTAAATAGGCATAGAGGGAGCTAGGAGAGTCCAAATGAGGTGTGGTTTTCGGCCACGCGATCGTGATCGAATGCTCTAGATGATGGAGAGGGTTTTGGTGGGTTTTGGGCCAAATTGGAAGGGTGTTGGGCTGCAACACACACGAGGCCTTTTCGGTCCCTCGGTTAACCGTTGGAGCATCAAACGAAGTCCAAATGGTACGAAACTTGACAGGCGGTCTACCAGTAGTAAACCAAGGCCGCTTGGCAAGTCTCGGTCCAATCTGGAAATGTTTAACCCCCACACATGAAAAGAAGGTAGAAATGACCACCGGAGGAGAACGGAGCGCCAGAATGCAAAACGGACAACGGGGAAAATGCTCGGATGCATGAGACGAACACGTATGCAAATGCAATGCACATGATGACATGATATGAGATGCATGACAACGAAAACAACACACGGAGACAAAAACCTGAACCCGAGGAAATAAAATAACTTAGTGCCGGATACGGCAAGAGTTCGAGTACATATTGGGTAAGTTACATCCGGGGTGTTACAACACTCCACCACTACGAAAGGATCTCGTCCCGAGATCTAGGACTGGAAGAACACCGGGTACTCAGAACGGAGGTGATCCTCGCGATCCCAGGTGGCTTCACAGTCGGAATGGTGTGACCACTTGACTTTGAGGAATTTGATTGACTTATTGCGAGTCTTGCGTTCAGTCTCTTCAAGAATAGCAATGGGGTGCTCACGATAAGAGAGATCTTCTTGGAGCTCAATGTCTTCGAAGTTGACGGTGCGGTCAGGAGTCTTGAAGCACTTGTAGAGCTGAGAGACATGGAACACGTCGTGCACATTTGCAAAGTTTGAAGGAAGCTCGAGTTGATAGACGAGATCGCCTCTCTTGCTGACGATCTTGAAAGGTCCCACGTATCTAGGGGCAAGCTTCCCTTTGATACCGAAGCGACGAGTACCTTTCATTGGAGAGACGCGGAGGTAAACATGATCTCCGATCTCGAAAGCCAAATCACGGTGCTTACTATCATAGTAGCTCTTCTGGCGCGATTGCGCTGCTTTGAGGTTATCTCGAATGACTTTGCACATCTCCTCTGCCTCTATGATTAAGTCATTTCCCAGAAGTTGACGTTCACCAGTTTCAGACCAGTTGAGAGGGGTACAACACTTCTTGCCATACAGAATTTCGAATGGGGCCTTGCCCGAACTTGCTTGAAAACTGTTGTTGTAGGAGAATTCAGCATATGGAAGACAATCTTCCCACTTCATGCCGAAAGAGATCACACAAGCCCTGAGCATATCTTCAAGAATCTGATTGACGCGCTCGACTTGACCGCTAGTTTGAGGATGGAAAGCTGTGCTGAAGCGGATGTTGGTGCCCATGGCCTTCTGAAAAGAATCCCAAAACTTGGAGGTAAAGATGCTGCCACGGTCTGAAGAGATCACCTGTGGAATACCGTGCAGCGAGAGAATTCGAGAGGTATAGAGCTCCGCCAATTGAGCTGCAGTGATAGACTCTTTGATAGGCAGAAAGTGAGCCACTTTAGTGAGTTTGTCGATGGCAACGAATATAGCATCATTGCCACGCTTGGACTTTGGAAACCCAGTCACGAAGTCCATCTCAATGTGGTCAAACTTCCATTCTGGAATGGCAAGAGGTTGGAGGAGACCAGTTGGCCTTTGGTGTTCTGCCTTCACTCTTCTGCAGACAGCACACCCATTCACGAACTGAGCAATCTCGCGCTTCATTCGAGTCCACCAATAAGCCTGCTTGAGGTCTTGATACATCTTCGTGCTCCCAGGGTGGATGGAGAGGAGTGAATTGTGAGCCTCGTTCATGATCACTTTACGAAGGTCACCTTTGGGCACAACAATACAATCCTCGAAGAAGAGAGTATCCTTGTCATCAAGGTGGTAGCACTTGTACTTGGGTTGACTCTTGGCAATCCCAATCTTCACCTTCTTCACCATAGCATCAAGAAGTTGAGCCTGACGAATCTGGTCTTCCAAGGTAGGAGAGACTTGAAGGTTGGCGAGGAAACCTTGAGGAACAACTTGCAGATTAAGTTTGCGGAAAGCTTCACAGAGCTCGGGTTGGTAAGGCTTAAGAATCAGATTGTTGCAATAAGCCTTCCTGCTCAATGCGTCAGCAATCACATTGGATTTGCCTGGAGTATACTCGATACTCGTATTATACTCTTGAATCATTTCTACCCATCGAGTCTGCCTGAGGTTGAGATTAGGCTGAGTGAAGATGTACTTGAGACTCTTGTGGTTAGTGAAAATGTCCACTTTTCTTCCTAATAAGAGATGTCTCCAAGTCAAAAGAGCATGCACAACTGCCGCCAACTCGAGGTCATGAGTGGGGTAGTTCTTCTCATTGGGCTTCAACTGGCGAGAGGTATATGAAGGAAATATGCCTTAGAGGCAATAATAAAGTTATTATTTATTTCCTTATATCATGATAAATGTTTATTATTCATGCTAGAATTGTATTAACCGGAAACATAATACATGTGTGAATACATAGACAAACAGAGTGTCACTAGTATGCCTCTACTTGACTAGCTCGTTAATCAAAGATGGTTATGTTTCCTAACCATGGACAAAGAGTTGTCATTTGATTAACGGGATCACATCATTAGTTGAATGATCTGATTGACATGACCCATTCCATTAGCTTAGCACCCGATCGTTTAGTATGTTGCTATTGCTTTCTTCATGACTTATACATGTTCCTATGACTATGAGATTATGCAACTCCCGTTTGCCGGAGGAACACTTTGTGTGCTACCAAACGTCACAACGTAACTGAGTGATTATAAAGGTGCTCTACAGGTGTCTCCAAAGGTACATGTTGGGTTGGCGTATTTCAAGATTAGGATTTGTCACTCCGATTGTCACAGAGGTATCTCCAGGCCCTCTCGGTAATGCACATCACTGAAGCCTTGCAAGCATTGCAACTAATGAGTTAGTTGCGGGATGATGTATTCCGAAACGAGTAAAGAGACTTGCCGGTAACGAGATTGAACTAGGTATGGGATACCGACGATCGAATCTCGGGCAAGTAACATACCGGTGACAAAGGGAACAACGTATGTTGTTATGCGGTCTGACCGATAAAAGATCTTCGTAGAATATGTAGGAGCCAATATGAGCATCCAGGTTCCGCTATTGGTTATTGACCGGAGATGTGTCTCGGTCATGTCTACATTGTTCTCGAACCCGTAGGGTCCGCACGCTTAAGGTTACGATGACAGTTATATTATGAGTTTATACATTTTGATGTACCGAAGTTTGTTCGGAGTCCCGGATGTGATCACGGACATGACGAGGAGTCTCGAAATGGTCGAGACATAAAGATTGATATATTGGAAGCCTATGTTTGGATATCGGAAGTGTTCCGGGTGAAATCGGGATTTTACCGGAGTTCTGGGAGGTTACCGGAACCCCCCGGGAGGTATATGGGCCTTAGTGGAAGAGAGGAGAGGTGGCCATAGATGGGTCGCGCGCCCCTCCCCCCCTTGGTCCGAATAGGATAAGGAGAGGGTGCCGGCCCCCCTTCCTCCTCTCTCTCCTCTTTTCCCCCCTCCGCGAATCCTATTCCAACTAGGAAAGGGGGGGGGGGAGTCCTGGCGCGCCTCCTCTTGGCCGGCCAGCCCCCCCTTTGAGCCTTTATATACGGAGGCAAGGGGCACCCCTAGAGACACAAGTTGATCCACGTGATCATATTCTTAGCCGTGTGCGGTGCCCCCTTCCACCATAGTCCTCGATAATATTGTAGCGGTGCTTAGGCGAAGCCCTGCGACGGTAGAACATCAAGATCGTCACCACGCCGTCATGCTGACGGAACTCTTCCCCGACACTTTGCTGGATCGGAGTCCGGGGATCGTCATCGAGCTGAACGTGTGCTAGAACTCGGAGGTGCCATAGTTTTGGTGCTTGATCGGTCGGGCCGTGGAGATGTACGACTACATCAACCAAGTTAACGCTTCTGTTGTCGATCTACAAGGGTACGTAGATCACACTCTCCCCCTCTCATTGCTATGCATCACCATGATCTTGCGTGTGCGTAGGAATTTTTTTGAAATTACTACGAACCCAACAGTGGCATCCGAGCCTAGGTTTTATGTGTTGATGTTATATGCACGAGTAGAACACAAGTGAGTTGTGGGCGATATAAGTCATACTGCTTACCAGCATGTCATACTTTGGTTCGGCGGTATTGTTGGACGAAGCAGCCCAGACCACATTACGCGTACGCTTACGCGAGACCGATTCTCCCGACGTGCTTTGCACAAAGGTGGCTAGCGGGTGACAGTTTCTCCAACTTTAGTTGAACCGAGTGTGGCTACGCCCGGTCCTTGCGAAGGTTAAAACAACACCAACTTGACAAACTATCATTGTGGTTTTGATGCGTAGGTAAGATTGGTTCTTGCTTAAGCCCGTAGCAGCCACGTAAAACTTGCAACAACAAAGTAGAGGACGTCTAACTTGTTTTTGCAGGGCATGTTGTGTTGTGATATGGTCAAGACATGATGCTAAATTTTATTGTATGAGATGATCATGTTTTGTAACCGAGTTATCGGCAACTGGCAAGAGCCATATGGTTGTCGCTTTATTGTATGCAATGCAATCGCGATGTAATGCTTTACTTTATCACTAAGCGGTAGCAATAGTCGTGGAAGCATGAGATTGGCGAGACGACAACGATGCTACGATGGAGATCAAGGTGTCGCGCCGGTGACGATGTTGATCACGACGGTGCTTCGAGGATGGAGATCACAAGCACAAGATGATGATGGCCATATCATATCACTTATATTGATTGCATGTGATGTTTATCTTTTATGCATCTTATCTTGCTTTGATTGACGGTAGCATTATAAGATGATCTCTCACTAATTATCAAGAAGTGTTCTCCCTGAGTATGCACCGTTGCGAAAGTTCTTCGTGCTGAGACACCACGTGATGATCGGGTGTGATAGGCTCTATGTTCAAATACAACGGGTGCAAAACAGTTGCACACGCGGAATACTCAGGTTATACTTGACGAGCCAAGCATATACAGATATGGCGTCGGAACACGGAGACCGAAAGGTCGAGCGTGAATCATATAGTAGATATGATCAACATAGTGATGTTCACCAATAAAACTACTCCATATCACGTGATGATCGGACATGGTTTAGTTGATTTGGATCACGTAATCACTTAGAGGATTAGAGGGATGTCTATCTAAGTGGGAGTTCTTAAGTAATATGATTAATTGAACTTAAATTTATCATGAACTTAGTCCTGGTAGTATTTTGCAAATTATGTTGTAGATCAATAGCTCGCGTTGTTGCTTCCCTGTGTTTATTTTGATATGTTCCTAGAGAAAATTGTGTTGAAAGATGTTAGTAGCAATGATGCGGATTGGATCCGTGATCTGAGGTTTATCCTCATTGCTGCACAGAAGAATTATGTCCTTGATGCACCGCTAGGTGATGGACCTATTGCAGGAGCAGATGCAGACGTTATGAACGTTTGGCTAGCTCAATATGATGACTACTTGATAGTTTAGTGCACCATGTTAATGGCTTAGAATCGGGACTTCAAAGACGTTTTGAACATCATGGAGCATATGAGATGTTCCAGGAGTTGAAGTTAATATTTCAAGCAAATACCCGAGTTGAGAGATATGAAGTCTCCAACAAGTTCTATAGCTAAAAGATGGAGGAGAATCGCTCAACTAGTGAGCATGTGCCCAGATTGTCTGAGTACTACAATCGCTTGAATCAAGTGAGAGTTAATCTTCCAGATAAGATAGTGATTGACAGAACTCTCTAGTCACCATCACCAAGTTAGTAGAACTTTGTGATGAACTATGATATGCAAGGGATAACGGAAACGATTCCCAAGCTCTTCGTAATGCGGAAATTGACGAAGGTAGAAATCGAGAAAAACATCAAGTGTTGATGGTAGACAAGACCACTAGTTTCAAGAAAAGGGCAGAGGGAAGAAGGGGGACTTCAAGAAGAACAACAAGCAAGTTGCTGCTCAAGTGAAGAAGCCCAAGTCTAGTCCTAAGCCTGAGACTAAGTGTTTCTACTGCAAAGGGACTGGTCACTGGAAGCAGAACTACCCCAAGTGATTGGCAGATAAGAAGGATGGCAAAGTGAACATAAGTATATTTGATATACATGTTATTGATGTGTACTTTACTAGTGTTTATAGCAACCCCTCAGTATTTGATACTAGTTCAGTTACTAAGATTAGTAACTCGAAATGGGAGTTGCAGAATAAACAAAGACTAGTTAAGGGTGAAGTGACGATGTGTGTTGGAAGTGGTTCCAAGATTGATATGATCATCATCGCACACTCCCTATACTTTCGGGATTAGTGTTGAACCTGAATAAGTGTTATTTGGTGTTTGCGTTAAGCATGAATATGATTTGATCATGTTTATTGTAATACGGTTATTCATTTAAGTAAGAGAATAAATTGTTGTTCTGTTTACATGAATAAAACCTTATATGGTTACACACCCAATGAAAATAGTTCGTTGGATCTCGATTGTAGTGATACACATAATCATAATATTAAAACCAAAAGATGCAAAGTTAATAATGATAGTGCAACTTATTTGTAGCACTTCCGTTTAGGTCATATTGGTGTAAAGCGCATGAAGAAACTCCATGCTGATGGGATTTTGGAATCACTTGATTATGAATCACTTGATGCTTGCGAACCATGCCTCATGGGCAAGGTGACTAAGACTCCGTTCTCCGGAGCGAGCAACTGACTTATTGGAAATAATACATACTGATGTATGCAGTCCGATGAGTGTTAAGGCTCACGGCAAGTATCATTATTTTCTGAACTTCACAGATGATTTGAGCAGATATGGGTATATCTACTTGATGAAACATAAGTCTGAAACATTTGAAAAATTCAAAGAATTTCAGAGTGAAGTGGAAAATCATCGTGACAAGAAAATAAAGTTTCTATGATCTGATCATGGAGACAAATATTTGAGTTACGAGTTTGGTCTTCAATTAAAACAATGTGGAATAGTTTCACAAACTCATGCCACATGGAACACCACAGCAAAATGGTGTGTCTGAATGTCATAACCGTACTTTATTGGATATAGTGCAATCTATGATGTCTCTTACCGATCTACCACTATCGTTTTGGGGTTATGCATTAGAGACAACTGCATTCACGTTAAAAGGGCACCATCTAAATCTGTTGAGACGACACCGTATGAACTGTGGTTTGGCAAGAAACCAAAGTTGTCGTTTCTTAAAGTTTGGGGTTGCAATGCTTATGTGAAAAAGTTTCATCCTGATAAGCTCAAACCCAAATCGGAAAAGTGTGTCTTCATAGGATACCCAAAAAGTTACTGTTGGGTACACCTTCTATCACAGATCCAAAGGCAAGACATTCGTTGCTAAGAATGGATCCTTTCTAGAGAAGGAGGTTCTCTCGAAAGAAGTGAGTGGGAGGAAAGTAGAACTTGATAAGGTAATTGTACCTTCTCCCTTATTGGAAAGTAGTTCATCACAGAAATCTGTTCCTGTGACTACTACACCAATTAGTGAGGAAGCTAATGATGATGATCATGTAACTTCAGATCAAGTTACTACCGAATCTCGTAGGTAAGCCAGAGTGAGATCCGCACCAGAGTGGTACGGTAATCCTGTTCTGGAGGTCATGCTACTTGACCATGACGAACCTACGAACTATGAAGAAGCGATGGTGAGCCCAGATTCCGCAAAATGGCTTGAGGCCATGAAATCTGAGATGGGATCCATGTATGAGAACAAAGTATGGACTTTGGTTGACTTGCCCGATGATCGGCAAGCAATTGAGAATAAATGGATCTTCAAGAGGAAGACGGACGCTGATAGTAGTGTTACTATCTACAAAGCTAGAATTGTCGCAAAAGGTTTTCGACAAGTTCAAGGTGTTGACTACGATGAGAGTTTCTCACTCGTATCTATGCTTAAGTCTGTCCGAATCATGTTAGCAATTGCCGCATTTTATGAAATCTGGCAAATGGATAAACAAAACTGCATTCCTTAATAGATTTATTAAAGAAGAGTTGTATATGATACAACCAGAAGGTTTTATCAATCCTAAAAGTGCTAACAAAATATGCAAGCTCCAGCTATCCATCTATGGACTGGTGCAAGCATCTCGGAGTTGGAATATACGCTTTGATAAGTTGATCAAAGCATATAGTTTTATACAAACTTGCGATGAAGCCTGTATTTACAAGAAAGTGAGTGGGAGCACTACAACATTTCTGATAAGTATATGTGAATGACATATTGTTGATCGGAAATAATGTAGAATTATTCTGCAAAGCATAAAGGAGTGTTTGAAAGGAATTTTCCAAAGAAAGACCTCGGTGAAGCTGCTGACATATTGAACATCAAGATCTATAGAGATAGATCAAGACGCTTGATAAGTTTTTTTTCAATGAGTACATACCTTGACAAGATTTTGAAGTAGTTCAAAATAGAACAGTCAAAGAAAGAGTTCTTGTCTGTGTTACAAGGTGTGAAATTGAGTAAGACTCAAAACCCGACCACGACAGAAGATAGAAAGAGAATGAAAGTCATTCCCTATGCCTCAGCCATAGGCTCTATAAAGTATGCCATGCTATGTACCAGATCTATTGTATACCCTACACTGATTTTGGCAAGGTAGTACAATAGTGATCTAGGAGTAGATCACTGGACAGCGGTCAAAATTATCCTTAGTGGAATAAGGATATGTTTCTCGATTATGGAGGTGACAAAAAGGTTCGTCATAAAGGGTTACGTCGATGCAAGTTTTGACACTAATCCAGATGACTCTAAGTCTCAATCTGGATACATATTGAAAGTGGGAGCAATTAGCTAGAGTAGCTCTGTGCAGAGCATTGTTGACATAGAAATTTGCAAAATACACACGGATCTGAATGTGGCAGACCCGTTGACTAAACTTCTCTCACAAGCAAAACATGATCACACCTTAGTACTCTTTGGGTGTTAATCGCATAGCGATGTGAACTAGATTACTGAATCTAGTAAACCCTTTGGGTGTTGGTCACATGAAGATGTGAACTAATCACATAAAGATGTGAACTATTAGTGTTAACTCACATGGTGATGTGAACTAGATTATTAACTCTAGTGCAAGTGGGAGACTGAAGGAAATATGCCCTAGAGGCAATAATAAAGTTATTATTTATTTCCTTATATCATGATAAATGTTTATTATTCATGCTAGAATTGTATTAACCGGAAACATAATACATGTGTGAATACATAGACAAACAGAGTGTCACTAGTATGCCTCTACTTGACTAGCTCGTTAATCAAAGATGGTTATGTTTCCTAACCATGGACAAAGAGTTGTCATTTGATTAACGGGATCACATCATTAGTTGAATGATCTGATTGACATGACTTAGCTTAGCACCCGATCATTTAGTATGTTGCTATTGCTTTCTTCATGACTTATACATGTTCCTATGACTATGAGATTATGCAACTCCCGTTTGCCGGAGGAACACTTTGTGTGCTACCAAACATCACAACGTAACTGGGTGATTATAAAGGTGCTCTACAGGTGTCTCCAAAGGTACATCTTGGGTTGGCGTATTTCGAGATTAGGATTTGTCACTCCGATTGTCGGAGAGGTATCTCTAGGCCCTCTCGGTAATGCACATCACTGAAGCCTTGCAAGCATTGCAACTAATGAGTTAGTTGCGGGATGATGTATTCCGAAACGAGTAAAGTGACTTGCCGGTAACGAGATTGAACTAGGTATGGGATACCGACGATCGAATCTCGGGCAAGTAACATACCGGTGACAAAGGGAACAACATATGTTGTTATGCGGTCTGACCGATAAAAGATCTTCGTAGAATATGTAGGAGCCAATATGAGCATCCAGGTTCCGCTATTGGTTATTGACCGGAGATGTGTCTCGGTCATGTCTACATTGTTCTCGAACCCGTAGGGTCCGCACGCTTAAGGTTACGATGACAGTTATATTATGAGTTTATACATTTTGATGTACCGAAGTTTGTTCGGAGTCCCGGATGTGATCACGGACATGATGAGGAGTCTCGAAATGGTCGAGACATAAAGATTGATATATTGGAAGCCTATGTTTGGATATCGGAAGTGTTCCGGGTGAAATCGGGATTTTACCGGAGTTCCGGGAGGTTACTGGAACCCCCCGGGAGGTATATGGGCCTTAGTGGAAGAGAGGAGAGGTGGCCATAGATGGGCCGCGCGCCCCTCCCCCCTTGGTCCGAATAGGACAAGGAGAGGGGGCCGGCCCCCCTTCCTCCTCTCTCTCCTCTTTTCCCCCCTCCGTGAATCCTATTCCAACTAGGAAAGGGGGGAGTCCTGGCGCGCCTCCTCTTGGCCGGCCAGCCCCCCCTTTGAGCCTTTATATACGGAGGCAAGGGGCACCCCTAGAGACACAAGTTGATCCACGTGATCATATTCTTAGCCGTGTGCGGTGCCCCCTTCCACCATAGTCCTCGATAATATTGTAGCGGTGCTTAGGCGAAGCCCTGCGATGGTAGAACATCAAGATCGTCACCACGCTGTCGTGCTGACGGAACTCTTCCCCGACACTTTGCTGGATCGGAGTCCGGGGATCGTCATCGAGCTGAATGTGTGCTAGAACTTGGAGGTGCCATAGTTTCGGTGCTTGATCGGTCGGGCCGTGGAGACGTACGACTACATCAACCAAGTTAACGCTTCTGTTGTCGATCTACAAGGGTACGTAGATCACACTCTCCCCCTCTCGTTGCTATGCATCACCATGATCTTGCGTGTGCGTGGGAAATTTTTTGAAATTACTACGAAACCCAACAGTATAAGCCACAACTTTCTTCTCTTGCATCAACACTGCACCAAGACCTTGAAGAGAGGCATCGCAGAATACCTCGAACGGTTTGGATTCATCAGGAGGAGTCAGAACTGGAGCAGTGACCAATTTCTCTTTCAAAGTGTTGAAAGTGATCTCACATTCCGGAGACCAAACGTACTTGACGTGCTTCTGGAGAAGGTTTGAAAGAGGCTTCGCGATCTTTGAAAAGTTCTCAACGAACCTTCGACAGTAGCTTGCGAGACCGAGGAAGCTACGGAGTTGCTTCATGTTCTGAGGTGGTTCCCAATTCACAATTGCAGACACCTTCTCAGGATTCACCGCAATGCCCTTGGCAGAGATGATATGCCCAAGATATAGAACCTCATCGAGCCAAAACTCGCACTTTGAGAACTTGGCGTAGAATTGATGTTCCCTGAGCTTATCGAGCACCAAACGCAAGTGCTTGGCATGATCTTCCTTGTTCTTCGAAAAGACCAGAATGTCGTCGAGATAGACCAAAACGAAGTCATTTGTGTAGGCGTTG
The DNA here is from genome assembly GCF_002162155.2 of Triticum dicoccoides. Classification (NCBI taxonomy): domain Eukaryota; kingdom Viridiplantae; phylum Streptophyta; class Magnoliopsida; order Poales; family Poaceae; genus Triticum; species Triticum dicoccoides. Next base: position 546,894,991 of record NC_041384.1, read on the forward strand.
AAGATGAAGTTCATCATGCGAGAGAAAGTCAGAGGAGCGTTGACGAGGCCAAAAGACATGACAGTGTATTCATATGAACCATAGCTTGTTCTGAAAGCCGTCTTGGGAATATCTTGCTCACGGATTCGAATCTGATGATAGCCCATACGGAGATCAAGCTTGGAGAATACTTGGGCACCTTTGATTTGTTCGAACAGCTCGTTGATGTTGGGAAGTGGGTAATTGTTCTTGATAGTCTTCTTGTTCAATGGACGGTAGTCAACACAAAGTCGGTCCGTTCCATCCTTCTTCTTCACAAAGAGTACTCCACAACCCCACGGAGAGGAACTAGGTCGGATGAGACCCATTCGCTCTTGAATATCGAGTTGCTTCTTCAGCTCCTTCAACTCTTCAGGTTCGAGCTTGTAGGGACGCTTGCAAACCTGTTCCATGCCAGGCTGAATATCGATGACGAATTCAACTAGCCGGTGCGGAGGCATTCCTGGAAGCTCTTCTGGAAAGACGTCTTGATATTCGCAAACAACTGGAATTTGCGAGATGGCATCCAGTTCACCCTTCTCATTGAGAGAAAACAGACGGATTGTATCATCACGAGCGGCAAAGACAATTACATCCTCAGACGAATGAGTCAATTGAATCTGCCTGGCAGCACAATCAAGATGCGCCTTGTGCTTAGAGAGCCAATCCATTCCGAGAATAAGATCAATATCCGAGTTGCCAAGGACCATTGGAGAAGAAAGAAACTTGTAATCGCCCAACGTGATAGTAACATCCGGAGCCAACATTTTGGTGTTCATGAACAAACCCGGAGAAGAAACCGCTATCGGCTTAGGCAAATCAATAGTATGCACCTCATGCATGGATGCAAAAGGCTTCGACAAAAATGATAAAGATGCACCAGTATCAAAAAGAACTCTTGCGGGAATGTCATTAACAGGAAGGTTACCCATAATCACATCTGGCGAGTCCTCTGCCTGAGCTGCATTCAACAAGTTGACCTTAGCAGACTTGGGGTTATGCTTGACCATAGCTGTACTTGCCGATCTCACAGGAGGAGGAGGAGGGAGACGCCTCTGATTGAAGCATTTGTTGGCATGGTGACCCTTCTGTTGGCACTTGTTGCACGTAACCTCTGAAAGCGGACGGTGATACGGAGCACTCGATCTTGGAGCTTGAGACGAAGTCTTGTTCTGAAAGCCAGGGTTGGGTGGGTGGGTAGATCCACTGCCACCTTTGCTCTTCTGCTGATACGGCTGACAGAACGGAGGAGGAGGAAGCCAATACTTCTGCTGCTTGGCCACTTGAGTAGAGGAAGAAGGAGTAGCATCTCTGACTCGCTTCTTGGAGGCATCACACTTCAGTTGGGCAGCCTCTTGCTTCAATGCCATGTTGTAGAACTCATCGTACCTCAAGGGCTCAAAGAGAACAAGAGCTAGCTGGATTTCTTCTCTGAGACCACCCCTGAACTAGTATATCATGCTCTTCTCATCAGGGACGTCCTATTTAGCAAAGCGGGTGAGCTTCTGAAACAACTTGTTGTAGTCATAGACAGACAAAGCCTTGCTTCAGGTTGCGGAATTCCTCATGCTTGCTTTCAACCACGCTCTGAGGAATATGATGAGCTTTGAAGTCTTGACGGAATTTATCCCAGGTAATCACACGGCCTCCTCTGGAATCTTTGTACTGCTGGAACCATTCTGCAGCTTGGTCTTTGAGTTGGAAGGAAGCGAACTTGACAAAGTCCTCAGGCCTGATGTTACTGCACTCGAAATGCTTGCATAAGTCCATGAGCCAATCGTCAGCATCAGTTGCCTCAACACAATTGCTGAAGGTCTTTGGCTGGTTAGCAAGGAACTGGTTGAGTGTAGAAAAGTGATTCTGATTGTTGCCTTGGTTCGCTTGGTTGCGCTCTTAAAGAATTTGCATGATCAACTGCGTGTTTGCATTGGTAGCAGCCATCACAGCTTGCCATGCCTCCGGAGGAGGGGGAGGTGGTGGCGGATCCTGATTCTGATTCTGATAGCTGCTCTTAGCGGGAGCCATCCTGAAGAGGGTGACATCCGTTAGCACATTGACAGATAAAATTGAAGCTGAATCAAGCGGGTTGAAATTGCAACATATAGTCTTCACATCCGAACATAAGAACGAATGCATTCCACTTGAAATGGTCACATATCCATATATTGAGAAGCCACTTAGATTTTAGGTAGAGGAGTAAACTCAACAAGGTACGGAACAAGAATGAATACTCGGTAAGAAATCCCAATCTCAAACCAAATATCCGTGGAAGAAGAACTAGAGCTACAAGAATTCCCACCTATGAAACTCCCAAACCTTTCCGGTTATGCAATCAGGTGTTGGGGATACAGGGGAAGCATAATATCTCACCCAAATCTAGCAAATCCTACATCCAACTGTATCCATCCTTCAACACATAACCGAGAAAAACTTCGGAAACCATCTACCTCAACCTTCGAAAAGCATCCGTTATACAAGTTATGGCAATACTCCCGAACTCCCGCCCCAGTACTGGGTGGCGTCGAGGTTATCTCACCAACAACTGCATAAAAGAGATTTCGATGTCGGCGAACTAAACTTAGGTTTTCCAGAACTGCAATGATAAAATTGTGACGACAACACCTCGGAGCTCAACTCCCCGGGACACTAGCACAACCCCTAAATGATAGGAGGCACCAAGAACAATGTTCTCATCATAAATCCATCGGAACGATTCCAAGATACCCACGTGATCCTAAATTTTTTTTAGTGAAATTTGAGAAGAGAGGAGTCAAAACTCTACGTCAGGATGCCTTACCAGAGCGATGAAGGTACTGGGGAGTAAAAAGAATTCCTAAACTCTTCGATATATAATTCCTAAATGACTCAAAACATTTTTCTAGACTCAACAACGGCTGCTAATAACGATCAAGCAGTGGGGGGTCCTAAGGTCGGGGAAGGCTCTGATTACCAACTTGTAACGCCCTCGATGCGGCTATATCTCCTACGTGTCGAAGCACAACTTAGAGGCATAACCGCATTGAAAGCAATGTCGCAAGTAAGGCAATCTTCGCAACATCCCATGTAAATAGATAATAAAAAGGGGAAGGTACATAGTTGGCTTACACTCGCCACGTCAAACAAAGTACATAAATAGCATTACATCAGCCAATCACTCATGGCCCGACTATGGTGCCAAAATAAAAGATCAACCCAACATGCAACACGGTCCCGACCGCCCCAACTGGGCACCACTACTGATCATCAGGGAAAGACACATAGTAACGACGGGAAGCTTCATCGAACTCCCACTTGAGCTCAAGCGCATCATCTGGAACAAAGTCATCGGGCCCTGCATCTGGTTTGGAAGTAATCAGTGAGCCACAGGGACTCAACAATCTCGCACCCTCGCGATCAAGACTATTTAAGCTTATAGGTAAGGTAAGGTAATATGTGGAGCTGCAGCAAGCGACTAGCATATATGGTGGCTAACTGTTCGCAAAAGAGAGCGAGAAGAGAAGGCAAAGCACGAACGAAGAACTAGAGAACCAACTACAACAAACATTACTCCAACATCATGTTCACTTCCCGGACTCCACCGAGAAGAGACCATCACGGTAACACACACGGTTGATTCATTTTAATTAAGTTAAGGTTCAAGTTATCTACAACCGGACATTAACAAATTCCCATCTGCCCATAACCGCGGGCACGGCTTTCAAAAGTTCAAATCCCTGCAGGGGAGTCCCAACTTAGCCCATGACAAGCTCTCACGGTCAACGAAGGATATACCTTCTCCCGAGACATTCCGATCAGGCTTGGTATCCCGGTTCTACAAGACATTTCGACAAGTTAAAACAAATCCAACAAGACCACCCAGATGTGCCGACAAATCCCGATAGGAGCTGCACATATCTCGTTCTCAGGGCACACCGGATGAGCAAGATGTCGGGTAGGCCAGCCCAAAGTTTCCCCTGGTAGCCCCGGACATCGCTCGGTTGGACCAACACTTAGAGAAGCACTGGCCCCGGGGGGGGGATTAAAATAAAGATGACCCTTGAGTCCGCGAAACCCAAGGGAAAAAGGCTAGGTGGCAAGTGGTAAAACCAATGTTGGGCATTGCTGAAAGAGTTTTAATCAAGGTGAACTATCAAGGGGTTCCCATTATCACCCAACCGCGTAAGGAACGCAAAATCCGGGAACATAACACCGATATGACGGAAACTAGGGCGGCAAGAGTGGAACAAAGCACTAGGCGAGAGGCCGAGCCTTCCACCCTTTACCAAGTATATAGATGCATTAAGATAACAAGATAATATAATGATATCCCAACAAGTAAACAATGTTCCAACAAGGAACAGTCTCCAATCTTCACCTGCAACTAGCAACGCTATAAGAGGGGCTGAGCAAAGCGGTAACATAGCCAATCAACGGTTTGCTAGGACATGGTAGGTTAGAGGTTTGACATGGCAATTCGGGAGGCATGATAAGCATGTGGTAGGCATCGAAGCATAGGCATAGCAAAAGAGCGAGCATCTAGCTAGCAAAGCAAAGATAGAAGTGATTTCGAGGGTATGATCATCTTGCCTGCAAAGTTGTCAGAGTTGACTGGATCCTCGAAAGCAAATCAACGGGCTCCTCGTTAGCGAACTCATCTCCCGGCTCTACCCAAACAAGACAAACAAGCAAAAGGAACACAATCAACCACGTGCAAAGCTCAAACAACATGATGCAAACATAGTATGCTATGCAGGATGCGATATGTGATGCATATGCAAGATTTGACAAGGAATGAAAGAACCTGGCCTCAACTTGGAAATCCAAGTGTGCCACTGGAAAGGTGAGGTGATTTCAGTTGAAATCGATATAAAGAACACCGGAATCGGAGACATGGTTTGGAAATGGCAAGCAAAACAAATATGGCACCGGTCTGTGATAAACAACAAGTAGCCATCTAAATGCAACAAGATAATGATGCTACAGCACTCAAACATGGCAACAAAATACATGGAAGGGATCCACTCATGAAGCTTAACAAAAGATGAACACTGAGCTACGGCCAATTCATCCATTAACAGGTTCAAACAAGCATGGCAAAAGTGCAATAGATAAACAGGTTTCACACTTAGTGAAATTAACACTTGTCTGAAATTTCAGATCAGGTAGCACACTTTGGAGCATGAAAACTATATGCTACAGGAGCTTAATATGGCAAAGTAAGGCATGGAATGGAGATACTCAAAGAGCTTAACAAAAGTCCCTTAGTTACCTTGAGCCAGAAGGGATCAAAAAATACAATTGCAAGCATGTGAACATGGCAAAAACATAATCAGATTACAGACTTAGTGAAAAACTGGAGCATGCAAATCAGATATCAAGTAGGCATGTTTACGAGCTCGATGCACTCACTACAGAGCAAGGCATGACAATCTAAACATACACCCATCAAGAATACACATTATATAAGCTAGAAAAGGCAAGAACAACAACATAGCATGCACGGATCAACTACAACATCCTCGGCAAAATCGCTAACAAGTAGACAATTTGCCCAGATTCACGAAATAGCAAAAGTAGAGCTCGATTGACTCAAGCTAGGGTGCTCCATAAATGCAAACAAGGACATGGATGGATAGAGCACTACAAGATTAACAAATCATCCTTACTGATAATCCTCAAAAGAGGCACGGATCATTAGGAAACAACATGAACATATGGCATATTGATAAAAACAGATCAAGGACTTGGTGGAATTGCTAAGTCCCTGAAATCAGTATTAACGAATGCACCACTTTGCAAGCTTGTGCTAGTCACCACACATATCACAAAAATACATGGATTGCACCTCTAGAAAGATGGCATGGCATATAACAAAACACATGTAGAGCTCAGGGTCATATCATGTACACATTAATGATGGCAAAAATGACAAAAAGCTATTTGGTGCAGCAGATCTGACAATTAACTCAAATAGCACTCTTCCAACAACATTTTGGGCACCAAGATGAGCTCAAATGAAAATGATGCAATGAGATGAAATGATGTACTCTCTGAGACAAACATTTTGATATGCTACACGCGCAAAACGGAGCTACGTTTACAGAGTTACGATGCGATGAACATTGCAAAATAATACAGAGAGAGGGGAGGAGGTCAACCCAGATCTAGGGTTTGCACGCGCCCCGAGGTTGGATCCGAGCTCGCCGGAGTCTTGCCGGCGTTGATGGCAATGCGGCGACCGGAGTATAGGGAGGAAGAGGAGGCCAGCCGGCTTGGGGCTTGCCGGAGCGGCGAAGACGCTCGCCGGGCCCTCCGGGCGGCGTGGCGGCGCGAGGACGAGGCGGTGGCAACGCATGGAGGCCGAGGCGACGAGGTGGCGGCACCCGCCAGCGAGGGAGGCAGGCGGCGGCGTGGCGAGCGATGGCGGCGGAGCTTGGACGGCGTCAGGGGAGAGAAGGCGGGTGGCGGTGCGGCGGATCTGGGCCGCGGGGGCCCCGAGCGGGCCGGGCGGGCCGGCGCGCGGGTGGCGGCTCTGCGAATCAGGAGCCGACATGTGGCGGCAGCGCGGGGAGGTTGGACATGTCCGGCCTGGTTCGAACGCGTCCGGCGGCGCGAGGAAGATGGATCTAGGGTTTCGGTAGAGGAGAACCGAGAATTTCGGAGGGGGGTCTTTAAATAGGCATAGAGGGAGCTAGGAGAGTTCAAATGAGGTGTGGTTTTCGGCCACGCGATCGTGATCGAACGCTCTAGATGATGGAGAGGGTTTTGGTGGGTTTTGGGCCAAATTGGAAGGGTGTTGGGCTGCAACACACACGAGGCCTTTTTGGTCCCTCGGTTAACCGTTGGAGCATCAAACGAAGTCCAAATGGTACGAAACTTGACAGGCGGTCTACCGGTAGTAAACCAAGGCCGCTTGGCAAGTCTCGGTCCAATTCGGAAATGTTTAACCCCCACACATGAAAAGAAGGTAGAAATGACCACCGGAGGAGAACAGAGCGCCGGAATGCAAAACGGACAACGGGGAAAATGCTCGGATGCATGAGACGAACACGTATGCAAATGCAATGCACATGATGACATGATATGAGATGCATGACAACGACAACAACACACGGAGACAAAAACCCGAACCCGAGGAAATAAAATAACTTAGTGCCGGAAACGGCAAGAGTTGGAGTACATATTGGGTAAGTTACATCCGGGGTGTTACACTCCTCCCCCCTAGGGCTAGCTCAAGGTGAGTGGAGTCCCTCCCCTTGTATGGCACCCCTTCTCCCCCCTCAACCTATATATACTAGAGGTATTGGCATCTTTTGAACACACAAGTTTTGGAGCCTCCTCTAGTTCTCTAGTTCTAGTTCTAGTTGGTCCTAGTTGATCAATTAGAGCTTGACCTAGATCCTACAATACTCATAATTATAAGCATAGTGTGGCTCTAATATTCTCCCTCTAATTCTTCGGCGACGATTAGCTCTAGACGGCGAAGCGCTGCCGGATCATGAAGACCATACGCTTGCAACTCATAGAGAAGCCATGCTTTCAGTCTTTTGTTTGAGGGACTGTTGGTGGGCGGTTCGCGGGATCATTCATCTACGGTTCGAGGGAATCCAAGTACGATCTACACTGACTCGTCTTCTTCCGCTGCAACTCTAGAAAATCGTACTTGGATTCATCGCTTCTTCATGGTGTTCCTGGGTGATCGTAGGGCAATTCTTTTGTTTTCTACTACGTTTCCCAACAGTGGCATCATGAATGGTTCTATGACTAGATGCATGTATCGATCTAGATCACATGTGGATGTGAGGGTTTGATGTTCTTGCTATGCTTCCCTTGAGTGTCGCTCCGGTTTAGTTCATTGACGACATGATGTAGCTTTGCACAAAGTTCTGACAGTCAATAGGCTCTGGTTGTTGATGATCTGCTAACAGTTCTTTTGGCTTCATCATAGTCAAGAATAGTGAACTTTTGCAAACACGAGAGGGCTATGAAGATGAACGATTGAAAGGATCGATATGGTTGACTAGAGGGGGGGGGGTGAATACACAACTACCAATTTTTAGCTTTTCTTATCAAATTAGGTTTAGCAACAAATAGGTTGTCCAGATATGCAACTAGGTGAACAACCTGTTGAAGGAAATATGCCCTAGAGGCAATAATAAAGTTGTTATTTATATTTCCTTATATCACGATAAATGTTTATTATTCATGCTAGAATTGTATTAACCGGAAACTTAGTACATGTGTGAATACATAGAGAAACAAAGTGTCACTAGTATGCCTCTACTTGACTAGCTCGTTAATCAAAGATGGTTGAGTTTCCTAGCCATAGACATGAGTTGTCATTTGATGAACGGGATCACGTCATTAGAGAATGATGTGATTGACATGACCCATCCTTTAGCTTAGCACGATGATCGTTTAGTTTGTTGCTATTGCTTTGTTCATAACTTATACATGTTCCTATGACTATGAGATTATGCAACTCCCGAATATCGGAGGAACACTTAGTGTGCTATCAAACGTCACAATGTAACTGGGTGACTATAAAGATGCTCTACAGGTGTCTCCCATGGTGTCTGTTGATTTGGCATAGATCGAGATTAGGATTTGTCACTCCGTGTATTAGAGAGGTATCTCTAGGCCCTCTCGGTAATGCACATCACTACAAGCCTTGCAAGCAATGTGACTAATGAGTTAGTTACGGGATTTTGCATCACGGAACGAGTAAAGAGACTTGCCGGTAACGAGATTGAACTAGGTATTGAGATACCGACGGTCGAATCTCGGGCAAGTAACATACCGATGACAAAGGGAACAACGTATGTTGTTATGCAGTTTGACCGATAAAGATCTTCGTAGAATATGTAGGAACCAATATGAGCATCCAGGTACCGCTATTGGTTATTGACCGGAGATGAGTCTCGGTCATGTCTACATAGTTCTCGAACCCATAGGGTCCGCACGCTTAACGTTCGATGACGATCGGTATTATGAGTTTATGTGTTTTAATGTACTGAAGGTAGTACGGAGTCCCGGATGTGATCACGGACATGACGAGGAGTCTCGAAATGGCCGAGACATAAAGATCAATATATTGAAAGGCTATGTTTGGACATCGGAATGGTTCCGTATGAGTTCGGGCATTTACTGGAGTACCGGGGGGTTACCGGAACCCCCCGGGGAGTCAATGGGCCTTATTGGGCCTTAGTGGGAGAGAGGAGGAGGAGGCCAGGTGGAGGGTGCGCCCCCAAGCCCAATCTGAATTGGGTGGGGGGCCGGCCCCCCTTTCATTCCCTCTCTCTCCCTCTTCCTTCTTCTCCTATTCCTACTAGGAAAGGGGGAAACCTACTCCTACTGGGTGTAGGACTCCCCCGTTGGGCGCGCCCTATGAGGGCCGGCCCTCCCCTCCTCCACTCCTTTATATAGGGGGAGGGAGGCACCCCATAGACACACAAGTTGATTGCTTAGCCATGTGCGGTGCCCCCTCCATAGATTTCCACCCCGGTCATATTGTTGTAGAGCTTAGGCGAAGCCCTGCGTTAGTAACTTCATCATCACCATCATCATGCCATCGTGCTGACGAAACTCTCCCTCGACCTCAACTGGATCTAGAGTTCGTGGGACGTCACCGAGCTGAACGTGTGCAGATCACGGAGGTGCCGTACCTTCGGTGCTAGGATCGGTCGGATCGTGAAGACGTACGACTACATCAACCGTGTTGTCATAACGCTTCCGCTTACAGTCTACGAGGGTACGTGGACAACACTCTCCCCTCTTGTTGTTATGCAGCTTCTAGATGGATCTTGCATGTGCGTAGGATTTTTTTGAAATTACTGCGTTCCCCAACAGTGGCATCCGAGCCAGGTCTATGCGTAGATGTTATATGCACGAGTAGAACACAAAGGAGTTGTGGGTGTGAGTATATACATATTGCTTGCCGTCACTAGTTGATTCTTGATTCAGCGGTATTGTTGGATGAAGCGGCTCAGACCGACATTACGCGTACGCTTACGCGAGACTGGTTCTACCGACGTGCTTCGCTCACAGGTGGCTAGTGGGTGTCTGTTTCTCCAACTTCAGTTGAATAGGTTTCAATGAACATGGTTCTTTATGAAGATAAAAAAGCAATCACTATACTACGTTGTGGTTTTTGATGCGTAGGTAAGAACGGTTCTTGCTAGAAGCCCGTAGCAGCCACGTAAAACTTGCAACAACAAAGTAGAGGACATCTAACTTGCTTTTGCAGGGCATGTTGTGATGTGATATGGTCAAGACGTGATTATATAAAATTGTTGTATGAGATGATCATGTTTTGTAACATAGTTATCGGCAACTGGCAGGAGCCATATGGTTGTCGCTTTATTGTATGAAATGCAATCGCCATGTAATTGCTTTACTTTATCACTAAGCGGTAGCGATAGTCGTAGAAGTAATAGTTGGCGAGATGACAACGATGCTTCGATGGAGATCAATGTGTCGAGCCGATGACGATGGTGATCATGACGGTGCTTTGGAGATGGAGATCAAAGGCACAAGATGATGATGGCCATATATCACTTATATTTGATTGCATGTGATGTTTATCCTTTATGCATCTTATTTTGCTTAGTTCGGCGGTAGCATTACAAGATGATCTCTCACTAAATTTCAAGGCACAAGTGTTCTCCCTGAGTATGCACCGTTGCTACAGTTCGTCGTGCCGAGACACCACATGATGATCGGGTGTAATAAGCTCTACGTTCACATACAACGGGTGCAAGCTAGTTTTGCACAAGCAGAATACTCGGATTAAACTTGACGAGCCTAGCATATGCAGATATGGCCTCGGAACACTGAGACCGAAAGGTCGCGCGTGAATCATATAGTAGATATGATCAACATAGTGATGTTCACCATTGAAAACTACTCCATCTCACGTGATGATCGGACATGGTTTAGTAGATATGGATCACGTGATCACTTAGATGATTAGAGGGATGTCTATCTAAGTGGGAGTTCTTAAGTAATATGATTAATTGAACTTTAATTTATCATGAACTTAGTACCTGATAGTATTTTGCATGTCTATGTTGTTGTAGATAGATGGCCTGTGCTGTTGTTCCATTGAATTTTAATGCATTCCTAGAGAAAGCTAAGTTGAAAGATGATGGTAGCAACTACACGGTCTGGGTCCATAACTTGAGGATTATCCTCATTGCTGCATAGAAGAATTACGTCCTAGAAGCACCGCTGGGAGATAAGTCTGCTGCAGATGCTACTGACAACGTTAAGAACGTCTGGCAGAGCAAAGCTGATGACTACTCGATAGTTTAGTGTGCCATGCTTTACGGCTTAGAACCGAGACTTCAACGATGTTTTGAACATCATGGAGCATATGAGATGTTCCAGGAGTTGAAGTTAATATTTCAAGCAAATGTCCGGATTGAGAGATATGAAGTCTCCAATAAGTTCTATAGCTGTAAAATGGAGGATAATAGTTCTGTCAGTGAACATATACTCAGAATGTCTGGGTACCACAACCACTTGACTCAGCTGGGAGTTAATCTTCCTGATGATAGTGTCATTGACAGAGTTCTTCAATCACTGCCACCAAGTTACAAGAGCTTCGTGATGAACTATAATATGCAAGGGATGGATAAGACAATTCCCGAGCTCTTCGCAATGCTAAAGGCTGCAGAGGTAGAAATCAAGAAGGAGCATCAAGTGTTGATGGTCAACAAGACCACCAGTTTCAAAAAGAAGGGCAAAGGGAAGAAGGGGAACTTCAAGAAGAACAGCAAGCAAGTTGCTTCTCAAGTGAAGAAGCCCAAGTCTGGACCTAAGCCTGAGACTGAATGCTTCTACTGCAAATGGACTGGTCATTAGAAGCGGAACTGCCCCAAGTATTTGGCGGATAAGAAGGATGGCAAAGTGAAAGGTATATTTGATATACATGTTATTGATGTGTACCTTACTAATGTTCGCAGTAGCGCCTGGGTATTTTATACTGGTTCTGTTGCTAATATTTGCAACTCAAAACAGGGGCTACAGATTAAGCGAAGATTGGCTAAGGACGAGGTGACGATGCACGTGGGAAATGGTTCCAGAGTCGATGTGATCGCCGTCGGCACGCAACCTCTACATCTACCTTCGGGATTAGTATTAGAACTGAATAATTGTTATTTGGTGCCAGCGTTAAGCATGAACATTATATCTGGATCTTGTTTGATGCGAGACGGTTATTCATTTAAATCAGAGAATAATGGTTGTTCTATTTATATGAGTAATATCTTTTATGGTCATGCACCCTTGATGAGTGGTCTATTTTTACTAAATCTCGATAGTAGTGATACACATATTCATAGTATTGAAGCCAGAAGATATAAGTTTAATAATGATAGTGCAACTTATTTGTGGCACTATTGTTTAGGTCATATTGGTGTAAAGCGCATGAAGAAACTCCATACTGATGGACTTTTTGAATCACTTGATGCTTGCGAACCATGCATCATGGGAAAGATGACTAAGACTCCGTTCTCCAGAACAATGGAACGAGCAACGGACTTATTGGAAATAATACATATTGATGTATGCGGTCCTATGAGTGTTGATGCTCATGGCGGGTATCATTATTTTCTGACCTTCACTGATGATTTGAGCAGATATGGGTATATCTACTTGATGAAACATAAGTCTGAAACATTTGAAAAGTTCAAAGAATTTCAGAGTGAAGTAGAAAATCATCGTAACAAGAAAATAAAGTTTCTATGATCTGATTGCGGAAACAAATATTTGAGTTACGAGTTTGGTCTTCATTTGAAACAATGTGGAATAGTTTCGCAACTCACGCCACCTGGAACACCACAGCGTAATGGTGTGTCCGAACGTCATAACCGTACTTTATTAGATATGGTGCGATTTATGATGTCTCTTACCGATTTACCACTATAATTTTGGGGTTATGCATTAGAGACAACTGCACTCACATTAAATAGGGCACCATCTAAATCCGTTGAGATGACGCCATATGAACTATGGTTTGGCTAGAAACCTAAGCTGTCATTTCTTAAAGTCTGGGGCGGCGATGCTTATGTGAAAAAGTTTCAACCTAATAAGCTCGAACCCAAATCAGAGAAATGTGTCTACATAGAATACCCAAAGGAAACTATTGGGTACACCTTCTATCACAAATTTGAAGGCAAGATCTTTGTTGCTAAAAGTGGATCCTTTCTAGAGAAGGAATTTCTCTCGAAAGAAGTGAGTGGGAGGAAAGTAGAATTTGATGAGGTAATTGTACCTGCTCCCTGATTGGAAAGTAGTTCATCACAGAAATCAGTTCCAGTGATTCCTACACCAATTAGTGAGGAAACTAATGATGATGATCATGAAACTTCTAATCAAGTTACTACCGAACCTCGTAGGTCAACCAGAGTAAGATCCGCACCAGAGTGGTACAGTAATCCTGTTCTGGAGGTCATGTTACTTGACCATGACAAACCTACGAACTATGAGGAAGTGATGATGAGCCCATATTCCACGAAATGGCTTAAGGCCATGAAATCTAAGATGGGATCCATGTATGAGAACAAAATATGGACTTTGATTGACTTGCCCGATGATCGGTGAGCCATATAGAATAAATGGATCTTCAAGAGGAAGACAGACGCTGATAGTAGTGTTATTATCTACAAAGCTCGAATTGTCACAAAAGGTTTTCGACAAGTTCAAGGTGTTGACTGCGTTGAGATTTTCTCACTCGTATAGATACTTAAAAGTCTGTCCGAATCATGTTAGTAGTTGCCGCATTTTATGAAATCTGGCAAATGGATATCAAAACTACATTCCTTAATGGATTTATTAAAGAAGAATTGTATATGATGTAACCAGAAGGTTTTGTCAATCCTAAAGATGCCAACAAAGTGTGCAAGCTCCAGCGATCCATCTATGGACTGGTGCAAGCATCTCAGAGTTGGAATATATGCTTTGATAAGTTGATCAAAGCATATAGTTTTATACAGACTTGCCGTGAAGCCAGTATTTACAAGGAAAGTGAGTGGGAGCACTACAACCTTTCTGATAAGTATATGTGAATGACATACTGTTGATCGGAAATGATGTAGAATTTTCTGGAAAGCATAAAGGAGTGTTTGAAAGGAGTTTTTCAAAGCAAGACCTCGGTAAAGCTGCTTACATATTGAGCATCAAGATCTATAGATATAGATCAAGACGCCTGATAAGTTTTTTCAATGAGTACATACCTTGACAAGATTTTGAAGGAGTTCAAAATGGATCAGTCAAAGAAAGAGGTCTTGCCTATGTTGCAAGGTGTGAAGTTGAGTAAACACTACAAAAAAAGGCACTTCCGTGATGATACGTGTTTGCCACAGTAGGTCACGTTTTCTATCATGCATGTACATCCATGACAAATTTATGACAGAATCAAGATAGTCATACATGTGCTGTTGTAGAAGTGTTCCATGACATTACCAAAATTATCATCACGGAAGTGTCCACTTCCATGATGATAAATCGCGCGTCATAGAAGTGCTTTCGTCAAGGGTGACCGACACGTGGCATCCACCGTAACAGGACGCCATTAAGCTATCGGGTCTGGTTTTGGATCTGATAACTTGTTAACAGCCCGGACCAATGGGAATTTTCCATGTGTAAAATTCTCATTGGCCGGAGGAAACACGTGTCGGCTCAATGTTCGGCCAAATGTCATCCACTCATTGGACAGGAGGCGCCTATGATACGTCGACACGTGGCATGGCCCAACAGAGGCCCATTCCGGTGAAAAGGCGGGCCTGTTTGACTTGGTCAAAAGGTAACGGGCCGGCCCACAAAAAACCTGTTAACGACTAGTTCGTATATAGCCCATTTATGGCCTGCTTACTACCGGCCCGTTACAGCCTATCGGAATTAAGCCCAGTAGCTTCATCTGGGCCGTCCAATATGATTCCAGCTCATTGTAACTTCCGGCCCATGTATGGCCCATGATGTCTTTCGACCCATATGAGGCCCTTTGTAACTCTCGGCCCATTAAAGGCCCGAGATGAAACTGGCCCATAATGAACAATGTATCACTTTATACCCATTAACGACCCATTATTCCGTCGGCCGTTTCCAGCCCATGTTAACTTTCGGTCTTCTAACAGCCCATTTATTCTTGGGCTCATTTCTAGAATTCGGTTAGATACGGTCCATTACTGGCCTGTTCCGTTTGTAGGCCAAATACAGGCCGTGTTTACATTCGGCCCATTTGTGGCCCGTTAACCCGTTGGGCTGTTTTCATAGCGTTATCAAATATGACCTATTAACGGCCCATTATGGTCCACAAATAGTACAACCCATGTTTAGCGAAATGATTATACGCCCCGTAGAAGGCCCATGGATCCTACGGCCCGTAGAAGACCAATGGATCCTACGGCCCGTAGAAGGCCCATGGATCCTACGGCCCATAAAAGGCCCATGGATCCTACGGCCCACAAGAGGCCCATGGTTACAACAGTCCGTGTGTTGCCATGATTATTGTGGCCTAGTTACCAAAACTAGGTTATTGTGGCCACTAAAAACACGGAAAAAGAACTACAGTGACTACAAACAAACAACTAAACAAGACAATAAGGAAATAAATAAGCAAGCAACTAACGCTAGCCTATTACAGCTATTACACATATTGCATCCACTGGCATCAAAGTTCGCTACCAGTGCAAATATAGGGAACAAAGCAACATATTACATACACTGGCTGTCAAAATTGGCCACCAGTGCAAATAAACGCAGTAGCAAAATAAGTCCATAACTGAAACAACTTCAGAAGAGCTCAAGAAACGTTATCCTGAGAATCCACCATGCTGGCAATAAGCTTAGCAAGCTTATTAGCTTTGTCCTGTTTGGCGCTAAAATCCTCCAACGCTTGTTGTTGCACAAGAAAGTATGCATCTGAATGCCCCAGGGACTTCTGCAATCCTTCCGCTTCTTGTCGCAGCACAGCTGATCGATGTCTTTCAGCTTGTAGTTGAGACTCAAGAAACCGAACTGATTCAGACAGTGAGTTTGAATAGCTTGTGCAAGCGGTAGTGGCCAGTAACTCGAACAGTAAACCAAGACAGGACTATGTGTCACGATCCTGAACCCTATCTGCATTACTTCCTTTATCATTGCTTAATAAGGCACTCTTCCCCAATATGCTATCAGCATTCTAAAAGAAGAAACAAGCAGACACATAGCATGTTTAGCATGTACTAGTATATGAAACTCATTTCGGTGAACCAGTTCATTAGTAAGGTGGACAAGATTAAACTACCAAGTCTTCTATTGCCAAGTAGTACATTATAAAAGCATCAAACAAACATATATCTATGCCCTATGGTCACTGCATTGTCTTGCCAAATCAAAATAGAGACACGGTTCAAATCATATCAGTTCAAGAGAAAGCAACACTGAAAGAATACAAAGCGTGGAAAACTAAATGGCACAACAAGATTTCAGATGGGTACCACGGGTCTACATGTACAACAACACTATTGGCCCTGTTATGATGCTAGTAATGTGCATGATATGAGAAGTCAACTATATACACAATTGAAATTGAAATCAACAGAGCTATTTATAAGAGCAAACTTGTTAAAGAAACATGCGTAAACATACCTGTTGTGCCATTGGAGTTTCTATTGGATAATTCAATTTAAAAATAAGTTTGTATGAGTAAATACAATGATACAAGAGCAAAGCAGTATGCACGATAGCAATGGAATCTTAAATGAGAACAGTTGTTCTTCAGGTTTAAGCACTTGTTCTACATGAACAGAGTACAGTAAGACACAAGCATATAGTACTTAAAATAAAATGAGCTCATAGACCTTACCACATTCTTGGTTTGGGACCAGTAAAGAACAAGGCATTCCCAGTCATTGTCCAGTAAATGTGTCTCAGGAGAACGTAAGGGAATTTGATGAGTTTCTTTGCCAGTGAAGTACATTTTCTTCAGGTAATTCTAATACTGCCACCTAGAATTCTTGAAGATAGCAGAGGTATTAGCACAGGTTACCTCATACCGAGTTTCCAAATCGGTCCTTCTCTATAGAGAAAAATGGGAAAATTTGCTGTATTATAACCACCATGGAGGTAGAATGTATGGGACAAAGAAAATTAATTGCCATGAATAACATTACTTACACATAACTCCTGGACAAACACCTGCAACTGGCATCTTCCTTCATCTTCAGTATAATATTTCCATGATGGGAAGATACGCACATAGGATTTAACAACATCAAATGCGATAGATGCTAAACTATGAATGGCTGGTTGTGCTTCCTCCATAGGAATAGGTGTACTAACTAGTGGAGTTGGGATTCGCCGTGGTAGTACTAGCGCTTTGGGCACTAGAGCTGCCTTACTAACTGCTCTTGTTTGGGAGCTGTGTGGTGGAGATGGTGCTGTGTCAATAGGAACGAGTTACTATCTGCTGGGGTTGGGGTTAGATTGGGTGAAGCTGGTTCTCTGTCCATCGTAGTAGGGATAAAATCTGAGAGAGTCTGGGTTAGGTGTGGTAGGGCTGGTTCTCGTGCATGTACAACTGGGGTGCTATCTCCACCAAGAGGTAGCACTATTTTATTTGAAGACCGTGTTTTTACTCCTCTAGATACTGCCATCACTCGCTCCAATTTAAATGGATGATAAACAGGAAACATAATTGAATGTATAGACATTGTATGAGAGACAAATGCAATAGATAGTGTGGAAAAAAGAGGACATTAAATAATTGACATGTATATTGTTTAACTAAAACGGATAACATGACATAATTTACATATATGATGTCTATCTAAACTGGATAGCATAACATAACATAATTCAAAGATATGATGACTAACTAAACATGATCGCATGACATAATTCACATACATGTTATGTAAGTAATCAGGATCGCATGATTTAATTCACATATGTGATCTATATGCTAAGCGGAGGGTATTCACATATATGATGTCTGAACTAAGAACATGGTGTTGAATATTGTGTATATGATGTCTAAACTATGCAATGCAAGATACCATATGCATGATATGAGCAATAGAACCGTGCCAAGTAAGAGCATACACCTCGGTGGGGGAATAGGACTGTTCATTTGTCTCTGAATCCATCTCCGAGGAGCTATCGGGACCCAGCAAGAGATCTGCTTTGACAGGTAGCACTGTCTGCTTTGAAGGCCTTGTTTTCACTCCAGATTTTTCCATCACCCACTCAAATGGCTGATTCACAGGAATATTAGTTTAATATACAAACATTGTCGACAAATGGAAATTTAATGAAGAAAAGGATGGGCTAGATATCGTTCAAATATATGATGGCTAGTTAAACAGGATGACATTGCACATTTCACATATATTATGGCTGGCTAAAAGACATGAGACTGCATAATTCCCATATACGATATTGAAACTAAACACGTGGCATTACAAAACATGTCTAAACTAAGCAGATGACATATATGATGTCGAAAATAGGCACTGCAAGGCAACATATGCATGATATGACTAACATCATCATGCCAAGTTAGAGAAAACACCTTGGGGGGTAAATAGGAGTGGTCAGCTACGTCTGAATCCGCCCTCGGAACAAATATCTTCCTCTAGATTACAATCTGGAGAGGGGGGAGGGTTTGCCATTGAACCCACCATGGAGCGATGTCTGCATGACATTGTATTGCCGCACAAAACTCTTCTCTTTTTCTCTACATGTTCAACATGACTGTGTACAATATCTGACATGCATACAAAAAATATAGTGAGATTATGTAAGGAGAGCATGCAAAAATCTAGAGTAATGGTAACAACCAGTGGATGGATCCAAAAATAATGAAACCAGGCTGATGATTGCTTTAATTTAATAAAAAAAAATAGATGATGATTGCTTTACTATTTGTTTCCCACCCAAGATGAACAACATAGGCATACCCTAGGTTAACCAGATATTAGACAGAGATACTATTCATTGCTACCTTGATATGTGTCCCATAACTAATTTAGAACTCAAGTTTGAACATCAATTTGGACCTGACTTGGAGTCTAAGAGGTGAACATGACAATAAAGTAGCAGGTAATATTGAGCAATGCATAACATAAGCAGAAACAAAAGAGTGCAACCTATTTTGTGGACCCATGTACTCCTCAGGTTCATCTGCTGAGTCGATGATGGTGATGCCGTTGCGGTGGGTGCCGGCGGCAGGGAAGGAGATCTGAGGCGGCGAAAGACGGTCAGGAGTCGTGATGTCTGGTTTGGTGGATGCTTCTGTCAATGGAGCAGCTCAGATGAGGTGGACGACATCACGGCAGGAGCAGGACAAACCACACAAAGTTTTCTTCAACACCTACCTGTAACTGAAGTAATTCTGTAAGGGCTCATTTGGCTTGCATGATTCTAAAAACGCAGGGATATGAGGAAAACACCAGAATGGGATAGGAATGCACATGGGAAACAGAGCATTTGTGAACACAGGATTTCTATCAACTTGGGTGTTTGGTTCACAGGAAAAGGAGGAGCAGAGGAATGCAAAGAAACACGGCCAAAATAAAGTGAAACCATATGAAATTGTGTACAGTTAGAATGTTATTCTGCCACCAATGCACTTGGTCTTGTTTTCATGCATAGGATTTTGAGAAGTAGGTCCACGTGGATGTTTTGATCCATTCCTTTCAACAAAATGCATGAATAATTGAATAGTAGAGTGCCATAGGAAAATTTCCTATTGCTATGTTTTTTTGTTGAACCACAATAGCCCTAATGGATCGACATGAATGTAGAGTAACAAGTGATGCGACAAGTGTACAACCTCTTTTCCGTAGCCGTGTCGACCTCAGCATCGTTGGGTTGGTCGCTGAAGAAGTTGAGGCAGAGGTGGCTGTCGGAGGTGTGGAGGAAGATCTGAGGAATCTGTAGACGGCATCCAGGGCACTGCTCTGTTGTGATGGATCGAACCATCCTTGGAGCAGCTCCGGTGAGGCGTAAGACGTCAAGGCTGAAGCAGCACAAGATAGACATCGTTAAACTCAAGTGGGATTCTAATAGCATCTCCAATAGATGATGTAAAATGCATTACCAAAAAGTGATATTTGTAAAATTTACATCACCAAAAACCATCCGACTACAACAGATGAGGTAAAAACTGTTGACTCTGAACTTAACTGTTGAAATGAAATTTACTATGGAATATGAATGTTATTGTCGAAATTGAACGCAATGGTAGCAGAGAGGCACTTCACATGGGATAGTTTAGGGAGGGCCTGCAGTTCATCTTCAACCTGCACCCCCTGAGCCGCCAGCCACCACCGGCCGAACCCCACGCCGCCTCGCCGCCCTGAAACAACTCCCCACCACCGCCTCGCCGCCCCAAAACAACTCCCCACCGCCGGTCCACCACCGCCTCGCCGCCTCGAAACAACTCCCAACCGTTGGTCCGCCGCCGCCCCTGCCAGCCCTCTAGCCCCCTCCCCCCGCGCCAAGCTTTTTCTTTGGCGATCCCCACGCCACCACGCCACCATCGCGCCCCCACCGCTGGCGAGCAGCACCACACCCAGAACCCTAAGATAGATAGTGGGGTACCTCTCCGGCGAGCCCCTCTCCCCGCTGCGGGTGGTTCTTCCTTAACTCCGGCGAGACCCACCACCCCCTGAAAATCGACTGACCCAAAAGTCGATTCAGTTGACTGAAGTGTAGCTAAATCGGAGCAGAGCAGCAACACGAGCGAGGGGGAGAGCAGCAGCGCGAGCGAGCGAGAGCCGGAGTAGCGACAATAGTAGCGCGAGTGACAGCTGGAGCAGCAGCAATAGATCCGGCTGGTATGGCCGCCGCCGCCGAAGGGGCATCGCACTGGGAAGAGCCGCCGTGGAGATGTCGCCTGCGGCACCGGCTTCGAGGTAGCCGCTCCATGGGGGAGCGGGATGGAGCACCGTCGGCGCCGGGAGGTCAAGTTAAGGAGAAGGTGCGATGCGATGAGTGTACAACCTCTTTGGTGACGCCGAGTAGGCCTCAGCTTCGTCCGAGGAGTCGATGAGGATGCTGCAGTTCCGGTGGAGCAGGTTAAGGCGGCGCTGTGGGGATGGAGCAACCGCGATAGACGAGGCGATCGTCGGAGCAGCTCCTTGGAGGTGGAGGACGGGGCCGCTGAACCGGCGGGACGATGGGATGGATGACGGATCCTCATCCGGGGAGGCGGATGAGGGATGTCGAGCTGTTGCGGTGGACGTCGTCGTCGGGGAAGAGGCTCCGGCTGGGCAGCAGTGAGGTGGCAGACGGAGGAGGGTGGGGTTTCGCGGCTGGAGCGGAGAGGTTATGGCGGCATAGGATTTCGAATGTCGAAAAGGAGGTGATGGGAGGGGGAACCATGACTCAGGGATGCGCTTGTCCAAAATGTAGGGTGTGTTACAAAAGTACCCCGCCGATTTGAACTAGCGGCCCTTTCGGCTCAGGGTTAGAAGGGGGATTTTGTGTGTCGGGATTTGGTAGCTGGAGTGAGTTTTCACGTGCGTTGTAATTTCGGGATCGCAAGGCGCGGGTTGTGAAGGCGCCAGTTTTGGGAGCACGATATCGGAATTTTCAGGATATAACAAGGCGCGGGTTGAATTTTAGGGACAAGCCTAACGTGTAATATTGTACTTGTACGTACCAAATCAATTCACACTTCTCTCAACAAAAAAAACTGAGAAAATAAAACTATTCACACCACACAAAGAGAGAGTCTTGTCCCGTTTTACTATACAAATGCTATTCAAAACTACACAAAGAGAGAGTATGAATCCATGTTATGTCCAATTAAATTTTTTCGCTGGCTATATAATGCATGTAACCTACTCATACCAACATTTTAGTGCATTCCAAATATTTATACTACCGCTGCAATTCGAACTGAATTTGAATTCGTTTCTCTATTTCAATAATAATCTACAATCATGATTATTGCCAACTTCAACCATCATTCGTGTATTACCTTAACAACACACCACATGACTACTATAGAGATAGATATGAACTATGTGTACTATATGAACTTGAACAATCTTTTGAATACACTTGATGTTGATTCCAAATAATGGTACATTTGATGTACTAACTATGTATTCATAATCTAAACCATGTTTCATACGTACACCGTGTTTATCACACAAAGTATAGTGCCCCGCCCCCTACATTATGACAAGTATTTAGCCCTGAGCTGCAAAAGCCACACATTAGCCCAAATTATAATCAATGTTCTATATATTATATGTAGTACTAGCAAGATGCCTATGCGTTCCATAGAACATCAACATGATCAAGGGGAGGCCTTATTTGCAAATATGGAAAGGGGTGTGGGTATCTTTTTTCAAAATTGCCATAGTTTCCTTCCTATCCGTCAGATATAAATCAGACGACCTATATTGCAGGATGGCAGGCACACCATCATCGATAACTCTGTTTTTTTATAAGAGTAGAGATAAAATATATTATATGTAGTATAACATGTTCATAACCACACCATGTGTATCACCGTTATATATATTCACGCATGCGTCAGTTTAAAACACTATGATAAATTCTTCAAATATCTGAATCCGCTTTTTAAATGAATTATGATCTCTATTCTTCTTTTACACCCACACAATCCTCTTATCTTTGTAGCTAGCGCTATTTCTCTCGTGCATGCACACGACTGCATCCCTCTCACCCTCCCTCAGCATTCTGTAGCTCCATTGCGCAAATTCGTCTTTTCACTTTAGGTCGTTCACCCATGGTGTGTGTAGGCCCCCCCAGCTCCTTCTTTACGGCACACATCAATCGATATGCCTCTCTAGCAATGTGTGCCTACCACAAACACAAGCTTCCCCTCTTCTCTTCTCACCGTCCATGCCTCACTCCCACCACTCTTTTCATCGATCTCGTACTTGCACACTCCTTCCCCCTCGATATAGTATGCCTCTCGCACCACCTCTTAGATGCATCCCTCTCTCTCTATCCTTATCCCCTGGCCTTATTTGCTTCTAACACATACATGCATGTATACCGATCGATCTGCCTACATATACCTAGGTCGACTTTAACTATTTTCCCCCCACCCATCGATCAACGTACCTCACAAGTTATGTCTCTCCTTTCTATAAGAGAGGACGGTTGATCATCCTATGTAGTTATGTCTGCTTACCACAGCCATATCGTCCCCCTCATCATTCGTGCATGCCTCCTGACCCGTCTCTCACACGCACGCGCACAGACAGACAACCATCCCCTCTCTTATTGTTATTGCAGGTGTGCCCTCCATTTATCTAGCAAGCCTCTCCCACCATTTGTTAGAAGCAACTCCACTACCACCCCCTCCAACACTCTAGCTCTGTCTCTCTCCCAACCTTATTTCTCTCCTACACATATGCATGGATGCCGATCGATCTCCCTTAATACATAAGGTAGGCCTCTCTCCTCCTCCACACATATACCAGCCATTGTACCTCTATAGTTAATATGACCTCCCCCACCACACACCGATAGTCGAGCGCTGTAGGTAGGTATCCATGCCACAGAGACAAACTGTACCTGTTCCCTCTCACGTTCCAGTAGGCCAGCCACCCTATATCTTTGACGTGGGCACACACAAATTCGATGGCACTCTTTATCGATCGCGTGTGCACACACACACACATCATCCCTCTCTTCGATTCTATGGATACCTCAAGCCGATGATACCTCCACTCTCTTCTCGTGATCGCTCCCTCTATATATATGATATATCCAGGACTCTATTTTCACACACATTGCATATGTTACATTTTTTGATTGACACCCCCCAAAAAAACACTCACGAACCCACACACTATTATCTCTCTATGTTTGCATCTCTCTCACACAACCCCATGTAGGTGGTGTACGTACACGAAGAGAATAGGTGCACGTACTCACACTTCGTGCCCAGCTACACCCGCGCGGGTACACGGTGGAGCTCATTTTTGTACGAAATGGCAGCCCATGTGCTAATTTGAACGCGTGTAGCGGTTGTTTACCTACGGAGGTCGTGTACCACACGTGCACGAAGCAAAGTTCGACTTGATGCGTTGGCGCGTTATTTTTAAATAAAGTTATATCACTCAATGGCACGTACACAGAATATAAAACGATTTTTATGGAGAAAAAGGTAGTCCTCTCCACTATATACAATGGAGCCTGCCTGCCTGCCTGGGTTTGTCTCTCTTCAGAGTATCTCACACAAGGCGGCGGTGGCCTCTCTCTCTCTCACCATTGGTCACTGATCTGGCCACATCTTGTCTGCCGGCGGAAAGGGAGGATGTGCATCGTTTCTCTGTTTGACGGCGCCGAGGCAGCACGTCCCGATCTGCGGTACC
Source organism: Triticum dicoccoides (assembly GCF_002162155.2). Lineage (NCBI taxonomy): Eukaryota > Viridiplantae > Streptophyta > Magnoliopsida > Poales > Poaceae > Triticum > Triticum dicoccoides. Next base: position 546,919,341 of record NC_041384.1, read on the forward strand.
CGCCATTCTCTCTAACCAAGCTCCAGCATGGTAGGGCCTACGCCACCTGCTTGCTGCCGCAGTATGGGCAGACCCCGTCCGCCGCTGCTCACCTAGTTACATCTCGACGACCCCCAGGTATCCCCTCCAGCCTTGCTCCACCGCCCGTCTTCCCACATCGCTGCATGTGGAAAATCTTGCATGTGGATCTAACATAGTTCTTTGCCCAAAACGTAGCTCGTCCGACATACTTTCCATATTGCAATCTCGTCCTCACACCATTTTAGACAAACACAACCAGGTTGTTATCTTCCCTTAGGACATGGAGTATGCTTCTTTTTTGTCGCCGCATGTGTCATCAACTGTTATTGGCCAGTAATTGTTTCCTTTCTACCTCTTTTTTGCAAACAGGGCTATCCATTTCACCTCGTTTCTATTGCGACCTTTTGGTGAACTGCACAAATCACTTTTTTCTTAAGAGTGTTTTGTGCAGTTGTACTAAAATGTCACACGGGAAACGTCTACATTTCAGTACGACTACACAATGGGAGATTGGTTTTGCTCTATCCTCCTCATCCAACTCCGGGCCTAATCTTCTCCAACTATTTGCTTAATCTTCTCCAACTAGTTAGTCTTAAGAGAGACTGCAAAGGTGACCAGCTTCTATTTGTGTGTTTATTGTTTCATCAGCAGTCCTCGATTATCGTAATCACACTTAATATCTTTGGAACAGGGACACTCAGATCTATTTTAGTGGAACTACACAAAATGATCGAAATGTTGCATGCTCCAGAAAACTACTTTTTTCCCAACATGCCTTGTTGATTTAGAGAGAGCTAGGGGGACATTGCTACGAATGAAACCATGGATCAATTTTAATTTAACACCTTCTCACAACTTTGTCTTTAGTTGTGATGTAAATATTAGCTCTGATCCGCTAATCATCGAGATGCATTAGCAAGGAAGTTAGTTTTTTATTGTTTCCGAAAGAGCATCGATGGCAAGACACACGAAACAAAAGCTGAAAGCTCAGAGCATTGTACAATTTCACGTCACTGGAAAATTATTTGTATAGTACGTCAATTATGTAAACAAATGCTGGAATCTTGATAGCATTGCCAGAAGCCTCTTCAGCATCCAGGTCCATGTGCCATGCACAAAATTATACTTCCTCCGTTCCTAAATATTTATCTTTTTACAAATTTCAAATGGACATATTTTAGAGTGTAGATTCACTCAGTTTGCTTCGTATCTAGTCACTCATTGAAATCTCAAGAAAGACAAATACTCCATAGTATATTTAAGAACGGATGGAGTAGTGCACAACCGCATGGGAGACTCGGCCCGGTTGTTGCACCACACTAATAGTGAGCAGTAATGAGCAGTCAAATCATAAGCCCCACCTTTCCCACTGTAAGTTGCTCGGAAGAAGCAACCATCAATACGCTCTAAAGTCTCTCTGGTGGTGGAAATGCATGGAGAGAAATGCATCAGAATGAAGCGTGCCCTATAAACTGTGACGGAGGGAGGAGTAGTATGAGGCCCTGTTTGGATCACCATTTCTCTTTTGAATAAACTTGTAAAAAATACACACCTGCACCCATCATTTCAATTCCGGCTAGAATTTGCACAGCGGCCAGTAACTTACATGTGTAAGTTATACGCCTCCGTATTGAAATACAACCATTCCAAGCATGGTCTGAAGGTGAAAAACCAAGTACGCATATGGACAGTCGGTCAATGCACTTCCTCTTGGCATATCACTGACATGTGGGACCGGAGTGTGAGAAAACCGATCTCAATTGACGGCAAAATGTCCAACCCGCCGTTCCTTGAGAGAGACCAGGAGCGAGAACACACAGAGGGGTTTGCACAGAGGCCAAGATATATTCGAACATGGTTGATCGATATCATCATTACATGTTTGATATTTTTTAACACTACCATTGGGCTGCCGTTTTCCGCCCTTCTCCTGAATAAATGTGTACTTTATCAGAGATTAAAATAAAATAAGAGTACAGATGCTCCACCATGCGGTTCTAGTAGTAGTACTACTCGTACAACTATAAACCTTGCGCTTGGATCTTTGCCTCTTAATGAAGTCGAACAATGATGGTACTCCGCATGTTGGGTACTACAGTGTATGCCTGTGGCAATCTGACACTGAATGAACTGCTGCATGTCCACCGCCTAGGCGAGGGTAGGTTGCATTAGTCAAAAGGAATAAGTGAGCTTCACCTTGTCCTGCAAGCTTCTCCTCATTCTGCGAGTTGACGGGACACACCAAAAAGTAGTGCTAGTCCATACTCCTCCTTTCTGGTTAATATGGCTTAATCTTTTTTGCGGGTAAATGAGAGAGCTTTATTCATATATAAGCATTCTTAGGATGATCAGCCAAGAGACTGGTCACTAGGAAGCGAGGTATCCCGCAAAAAAAGAAGAAGGAAGCGAGGTGTTTCATCAAGCCAGCTCTCGGCCACATTCAAAGTGCAGCAAGCATGGTTCGCACAAAGATGCGCCGCAAGGTTTGCTGACCTGTTTACATGCTGAATAATAAAAAAGAGGAAATATTACCGAGCGCTCCTATTTGTAAAAGGATCTGAGCCAGAATTAAGTGAGAATTGTGGCGAGTGTTCCATGCAATCAACTTCCATTACCACATGCGAGAACCCTCGAAGAGAATTGAATGTGTTGAAGATTGCTTTATCACATTTTTAAAATATAATAAGAGTGCAGATGCTCCTCCATCCGGTTCCTAGTATAGTATAGTACATACCTCTATAGTAGTAGTACTAGTACTAGTAAACTTTGCGCTTGGCTGTTCGCCTCTTCGGGAAGTCGAACAATAATACTAGTACTATTATAGTGTATGCTTCTGGAAATCTGACACTGAATTAACTATTGTACGTCCACTGCCTGAGCGAGGGAGAGCTTGCATTAGTCAAAAGCTTCTCCTTGTCTTGCGATCCACCACGCGCAAGCTTCTCCCGTCCTGCAAGCTTCTCCTCGTTCGGCAAGTTGACGGGACACAACAAATTAATGCTAGTCCATACTACCTCCTTTCCGGTTAATATGGCTTAATTTAAAATGAGATAAATACACTGCCTGTCACTGTATATTTGTAAAAATATGGTCAGTGGACTTCATAATACACTCATTGCGCTCAATATATACATTTTCCGGTGTTTATACGGTCACTAGCTCACCCTAGCTGAGTATGTGTGTGCATGCACGTGTAGGTTGAGCACTTGAGCGTGATCGTGTGTGTTCCTGCGTGCTCGGACATGCATGCATTAGGGCGTCGCGTGCATTTTTGCGCCCATGTGTACGTGTGACTGTTGCATGCATGCACGAGGCTGTAGTCCCTTACATTCACATGTTCATAAGTCAATGCTTTGTCAAAATGTTGCATGCAAGGTTTAATCATTCGTTGTTCACGCATGCATTCCCGATATTAATACGTTGGTAAAGACAATTTCTTGAGGAAAACGAGCCCATGAATTGAGTACAAAGGGGACCAATAAGCCAAGACGGAGGGAGTACCTGTAGTGAACCGGAAGGAGGGAGTAGGTACTAGTAGTACAGTACTACGTAACAACATGCAGTAACAAAATTCCTCTATGCGCATCCTGTCTACTCACGTGTCATGCAAGAAAATAGAGATAAGTACAAGTGAGACTCAGGAACAGTCATACATGTAGGGGGAGTACGTGTAGGGGCCACTAAGGAGCAGTCAAATCACACAGTAACTTAGTCGGAAGAAGCAACCATCATTTCACTCTTCAATGACACGTACGCAATATAAAATGGTTGATATGGAGAGAAAAAGAAAACCACTATATATAGTTATATACACTCGTAGGAGCCTAAGCTACAAGCCTGATTGCTTGGGTTGCTCTCTTCACAAGCATAGAACGATGGTGGCCACACCGCTGGTCACATATCCGGTCGGATCCCGCCACTGGGGGGAGGGAACAATGTTCTATGTAGACGCGGTCGACATCGGCGAGGGAGAAAACCCACAGTCGGTGCGTTCCAATCGGGGGTCCCCGTGGTATGGGCTGATGCCACGTCCCAACTGCCCTTCTAGCTACAGCCTGACGTCCCAGGTAGTACATCTTCCATTTGGAGCCGGCTTGCTCCACTGCCATAGCTCCCCACGTAGCTCCATCTCCATGTCGATCTTTCTCTACTTCTACCGTCTTCTATTTGTGATGAGTTTATGTCTTATGAACTAGTGCTAGTACTATTATTATAATCACACTTCTTCAATATCTTTGCCATTAGGGATGCTCTGCTCGATTTTAGTGGAACTGCACAAAAGCATTGGCTGCCAGCCGTCTTTCCTTCGACGGGTTCTACCTAGCCAGGAAATTAAATCTTGTTTAGGGTTTAGGGTTTAAGTCGTAGTGACCCCATCAGTAGTTTTTCTTTTGTAAACGCTCTCACAACTTTTGTCTTTAGTTGTGAAGTAAATATTGGCTATGATCTGTGAATCATTGAGATGCATCAGCATGTGTGTTAGTTTTCCGTTATTGTCACAGCCCCAGATCAGCCCTTGTTTGTTTTTGCTTTAGCATCCATGCAACATGTTTAAATTTTATGAAATTTGAAATGGGGATGACCAAGCCCTAGCACCAAAGCATTGCAAATAGGTTCAACTTCAAAATATTTTCAAAGAACCCAAATTGGTTTGCAAAAAATGTTCATGATTACTGGAAAAGGGTGAAAACCATATCCAGAGATGATGGATATTTTTCCAAGACATTTTTGGATTTTTGATTAAACCATATTGTATTTGAATTGGGGCATTTAAATACTGTTAATATTTTTAAATGCTCCAACAATTCTGGAAATAGTTGAGGGCCTCTATAATAATTCAGTTAATGTTCACAATTATTCTCAGGATTTATAAAAAATGATTTAGTGTCTAAAACTAAATCAAAACAAACTACAGAAAATAGAAATAGAAAAGAGGAAATAAAAGAAAGGGAGAGAAGGCCACCTGGGCCACCTACCTGGCGCCCACTTACCTGGCCCAGCTCCCCCAACGGCCCAGCCCACCGCCGCCCCCCCTCCCCTGTCGTCTTCCTCCCTGCCAGGAGGACGGACACCGCGACGCCACCGCGCGCGCCACCTCCACCCTGCTCGGCCACCTCCTGCTTCCCCTGGCCACCTCCTGCTTCCTCCCCGGCCTCCCTAGCGACGCCCTGGACGACGCCACGCAGCCCCGACCGCTCTCTCACTCTCTCCCGAACTCTTCCCCTCTTCCGCTCCCTCTCCCTCTGGAGCCCGAGCGCAGCCGCAGCCGCGCCACCGTAACGCCGCGGCCACCGTCTCCCCCTCGACCCCTCGCTGTGCCTGCGAACTCCGTCTCGACATCCCCGACCTCCTCAACAAGCCACGACGCCACGGACGCGCTGCAACGCCGCCATCACCACCATCTTCATCGCCACGGCCGGCGATCGCCGCCGTTCGATTCGCAGCACCAAAGACGCCCCCGAGCTCGCTGACCACCTCATCGTTCTCCCTGTGAGCTCCTGCTGCCTCCTCTTTGCTCGCTTCCCCTGTTCCCGTCCCCTAGCTCCATCTTCCACCACGGCCGAAGCTCGCCGCCGCCGTGCCTCGTCGCCGTCGTGGCCAGAGCCACTGTGGCTCGAAGCCGGGCACACCACCGTGCTCCACACCTCACCAGGAGCACGTAGCACGCACCAACGCCTCCCCTAGCGCCCTGCATCGCCTAACCCGCCGTTGGCCGAACTCCGGCCGCCGCCTTGGAGCTCGCCGTCGTCAGCTCCGGCCTCCCCACGACCCAGCAACCGCACTGTTCGACGCGCGGGAGCAAGGGCTCTCCAACGAGCCCAAGCACGGCCTCGCCCGTGCCCTGTAGCGTGTTTCCGACGGCCGCCATCGTCCCGGGCCTCGCCGGCGTTGAGACGCCGGCGGGATTGACCCTACTGACCAGGGGTTTGACCTCCCCTGGGTCCATGACAGGTGGACCCCGCCATCAGGTGATTAGCTTAATGCTAATCACCACCTAATCTAACCCCCTGACACTGACATGTGGGCCCTAGTACCCCTAATCTTTAATTAAACTAAACTAACCCCCCTGTCTAACCTGTGTCACTGACGTGTGGACCCCCCCACGTCAGGTTTGACCCGAGCCAGCCCAGTTGACTCTGCTGACGTCACAGTGACGTGGTGCTGACGCCATAATTCATTTCTAGATTTATATTATTCAGGAAATTCCAGAAAATTGTAAAAACTTCTAAAAATCATAGAAATTCAATCGTAACTCCAAATGAGATAAATTATATATGAAAAATGACCAGAAAAATCCAATCTATCCATCTGTACTATTTTCATGCATGTTAGAACAACTTATAGGTGCTGTTTAGCACAAATCATATAAATGGCATCTGAATAATCACATATGGAGTTTGAATTTGAATCTTATATTCAAACCAACTTCATTTAATCTGTTGCTAGTTGCATTAGCTCAAAACACATTCATATTGCCATGTCATGAGCATGCATCATATTGTGCATTGCATTGATTGTATTTCTTCTTTGTTGCCGGTATCTGTTCCCTCCCGGTAGAGGATGTTCCGACGTTGTGATCGTTGACACTGATGAAGACTCAATGTTATCTTCAGAAGTGCCAGGCAAGCAAAACCCCCTTGTTCATTCCGATACAATCCCACTCTCTCGCTCCTGCTCTCTTTTACTGCATTAGGACAACAACAATTCATCTGTTACCTGCTGCGGTAGCTGAACCCCTTTATCCTTTGCATGACCTGTCATTGCCACAGTAAATAGATGAAACCCACTAGCATGAGTAGGAGTTGTTTGAGCCCTGTTGTGCCTACTCATTCATGCTTGTTTGTCATGCCTGCTACTGCTTAGAGTTGAGTCAGGTCTGATTCATCGGGGATGAATCAGAGGTGTGTGAACATGTCCTACTGTTAAGAGCTAAGTGTGTGAACACGATTTGGTAAAGGTAGCGGTGAGAGGCCATGTAGGAGTACATGGTGGGTTGTCTCATTGCAGCCGTCCTCAGGAACTGAGTTCTGTGTTTGTGATCCATGATTCAGCTACTACCACGCATTGGGCCCGAAACCAATGGACCCTCTCGGCTTCTTGATCACCCTTGTCCTCTGTCCAGGAGTTGCAAGTAGTTTCTGGTGTTTGTAGTATGCTGGAGGCCGTGGGCAGCGCTGACCGGAGGGGTGGGCTGTGATGCGGTAGGCACGTGGCCGGGTATACCGGGCGCCCGTTTGGTGTCACGGAACCCTGTTCACATCGTTTGGGGCTGTGAGCGAAACTCCGGCCGGATCTCCTCATGGATGGAACCCGAATAGGCGATAAACCTGGACTAGAGACTCAAGTGTTTAGGTAGGCCGTGGCCGACACCCACGTTGGGCTTCCGCTTGAAGGTTGCCGAGTACATGTCGTGTAAACGGCGGTAAGTGGTGAGAGCGTGTGTGAAGAAGTACACCCCTGCAGGGTTATCATCATCTATTCGAATAGCCGTGTCCGCGGAAAAGGACTTCTGGGTTGCTTATATCAGTTCATAGACAAGTGAAAGTGGATACTCTAAAATACGCAAGATAAGCGTGAGTGCTATGGATGGCGTTCTCGTAGGGAGACGGGAGCGGATCCATAGTGGTGTAATGATATGGTTAATATGTGGACTCGTGTGCGCCACCTCAAAAGAGTTACTTGCAGTCGTAGTTCAGGATAGCCACCGAGTCAAAGCTGGCTTGCTGCAGTTAAACCCCACCATCCCCTTTGTTGATAATGATGCATATGTAGATAGTTCTGATGTAAGTCTTGCTGGGTACATTTGTACTCACGTTTGCCTATTTATGTTTTTGCAGAGAGACTTCGGTCTCGCTAGTAGTTCCGCGTGGACTTCGACATTTAGCTTGTTACCTCAGCTACGATCTTGTGCCTCGGCAGGATCTGGTAGATAGTCAGGCTTCTCAGCCTTTTTCATTTATAGATGTCTGTACTCAGACATGATAGCTTCCGCTTGTGCTTTTATTTGTATGCTCTGAATGTTGGGTCATGAGACTCATGTTTGTAATATCTCGCTCCTCGGAGCCTATTGGATAATTACTTGAGTCGTAGAGTCATGTTGTGATGCCATGTTGTATTTGCACATATCGAGCATATTGTGTGTATGCTATTGAAATGCTTGGTATGTGTGGGATCTGACCATCTAGTTGTTTATCTTTAGTAGCCTCTCTTACGGGGAAATGTCTCCTAGTGTTTCACTGAGCCATGGTAGCTTGCTACTGCTCCGGAACACTTAGGCTGGCCGGCATGTGTCCTTCTTCGTTCCTGTGTCTGTCCCTTCGGGGAAATGTCACGCGATGAATACCGGAGTCCTGTTAGCCCGCTACAGCCCGGTTCACCTTAGTCCTGCTAGCCCAGTGCTACAGCCTGGATTCACTCGCTGATGACCGACACGTTCGATGCTGGGTCATGGATGCATGTCCCTGTAAGTCTGTGCCACTTTGGGTTTACGACTAGCCATGTCAGCCCGGGCTCCTTATCATATGGATGCTAGCGACACTGTCATATACGTGTGCCAAAAGGCGCAAACGGTCCCGGGCAAAGGTAAGGCGACACCCGTGGGAATACCGTGCGTGAGGCCGCAAAGTGATATGAGGTGTTACATGCTAGATCGATGTGGCATTGAGTCGGGGTCCTGACAGCGTTGGTATCAGAGCTTGACTGCCTGTAGGATTACCAAGCCAAACTGGTCGAAGTTGAGTCTAGAAATTCTTAGTTATATAAGGGAATTGATTGTGGGATGGAACGTAAGGTTTTTTTTACTCCTTATACCTCATGCCCTTCTGATCTGAGTCATCTTATCTTTCCTACGGGGATTAAGAACTAAGCTATCTCTTCTTTCTATCAGGATCACGTGTTACTAATCCGTAGACTTATAGATTGTTGGACTTAAGCCTCGTTTCAGTTCCTAGTACTTCTGTATGTTAACTGTTGATCTCGAGACCTTGATATTGTGCCTCTGAGTGGTTATGCCACCATTTTTGTGAATGTCTCAAATCTTTTCTGAGCATTTATAGCCGTTATGCTGTCCGAGTCATTCCAGGTTTCTAAATAGTCTGATGCATTTGCAAATCCTTTCCCTCTGGTTTCGATGTTCCTTTATGCCAGCTCAATCACACTAATTGTTGAGTTGAGGTATTCTACTGCCTCGACCTTTATGTTGGAGTTATTATTATGACCCTAGGTGTCTCAGGGGATCATCTAGTAGTCTAGCCATGTTTTGTGTTCCCAGTGTGATGATTCTGGCCGTCATTATCGAAAGCATCCCGCGATGCCATTTAGTTAGTAGGTTTTCTATTCCTGGGTTCTTGAACCCGAGATCCACCCTACTTACTTCATGTTGATAGTAATTGCTAGCTCCCTTAGGTTATTAGTAACCTTTGCGATAGTCCTTGAAGTCCGTGGTATCTTCTTCTTCCAAATACCATGAACTACTTATGGCAGAAGTTCCTCGTTGAACTGAACGATCACAACCAGAGTGTTCTTGATGAGTTCTCCATTATATATTGTGGCTCTGCCAGTTCTACCTTTCTACATGGGTTATCCGGAAGAAATATGTTGAACTTCGTTCGACATGCTAAACCATGCATCCACAACTCAGGAAATCATATGTTCTTTTGAGTTGTCCCTCTGTAGTTGTATTTGACCCTTGTCCAGCAGTTGATAGTCAAGTTGATGTCGTGCATTCGTGTTCACCGATGCTCGTTATTCTTGTGGTCCGTCAAGCCGTTCTAGTTCGGAATGACTAGGAGAAACAAACTCCAGTACCTCTTCCATATCCAGGATTGAGTCAAAGAAGTTGTATGCCGCAGATCAAATGCCAATCTAGCTTTTGGTTCTGTTCTACCTTGGAGTATTACCCCCTTTATGTCAGAATTGTCATGAGAACTGCACCAACTCTCATGAATTTTGACGTAGTGATACTTCTCACCATCATTAGTCATTCCTCGGCCCTCGTGTTGATGCAACCGGAATACCGACAAATGAATTGTGATGTGTGAAATCAATACTCCCAGCAACCTCGTTGCTTGGTAGTTAAAGGATAATAATTTCATTCTTAGCGTGTTGGTTTTTGAATCATCCTTCTAAGACTGATCGTGCTACCTAGTCCTTATTTCGGTGCACCCTTCGATTGATGAGTTAGGATCTTGTCAAGTCCTCACTCATTTGATCATATCGTCTTGCCCTCAAAAGCGAGATTGTTCTCGAGCTTAGTAACATACCGGTGGTTCGTGATTTTCCGAATATCTTCTCGGAAGTATTACCAGGTTGTTCCCTGACTGTTATGTTGAGCTCGTGATCAAGTTGGTTTCTTGTGAACCACCTTCTCTCCAAGAATCGGTGTTAGATATCCCTGAGCTAGTTGGTTAAGCTAGACAACAACTTGGAGAGTTGGAAGATAAAAGCTTGCCTGACTTAGTTCGTTCCAAAGGGATATTCTTGTGTAGTGTGTGTTGAAGAAAGATGATATCTTCATCGATTGGTCCTTGTGATCAGTTGCTGGACCTATTGTCTTATCAATCCTTTGATTTGAGTGTGGGCTATCGTCAAATCAAATCAGTACCAACGATGCTCGTAATGTTGTCTTATTCGTGGTTGATCCCTCGAGCATACACCATTACATCTTTGGTCTGACCAATGCTATCACCGTGTTCACTTAACTATGGAATTCCTTTTAAAAGGAAACCTATATGAATTGTTGTTGAGCCCATTGACAACATCCTTATCTCCTCCATGATTTTGTTGAACATTAAGCTAGTGTTGGAAACTTTTGAAAGCATTTGTTCATGCTAGCTCATGAAGCATATGTTTGGATGAAGGTAGTGACTTCCTTTAATTCATGTGCATCTGATGCAAGTTGCCGCCATGGATTCGAGAAAGTCAATGTTGCTTTCTTTGGAATCATTCCAAATCAGTCATGCACACGTGTGAAGAATGCTGTGGTTTGAAGACTTGCAACCTTCAATCTATATGTATCCCTGGCACACCAAGCCACTGATTGATTTGTTCAAGGAGAAGGAGTTTCTTCATAAGAGCTAATCCGGACTTATGTAAGGACTTCGATACCCTCGTTGATGGTTCCCCCTCCTGAACTCGGTAGTGTTTTATTATAAGACTACTATGTGGTCATGCTTGTCTGGGACAGCGTGTTCACATGTGTGTAGCAGAACCAGCTCATGTTTTGGAGCTTACTATCGTAGTTCATTCCCCGAGAATCTCGCAACGTCATCTCGTCGATTTGTGTTGCAAACTTTCGTTTTTCTTCCTAGACTCGATGAGTCTGGAATATCCTGACACCAACCAGATCTGAATCTCAGGCAGATATGATGGTTTGGAACATTTTCCAAGAACTATAATATCGATCCCTTGGAAACCGGTAAAGTGGATGTCGTGGCCAACACACCCAGCCGGAAGACCTGTTATTATAATATCTTGATTGAGGAAGTTGGCCACCTCCCCATAAGGATTTCGTAGGATTTACCTCCCTAGTTGTTCCTTATGGATTCTTGTGCTCCCGAAGTCCGACCTTTACTTGATGTTCTAGATATCAAACCATATCTATGAATGGGTTACACTAGCACATCAAGAAGAACATTAGAAGCGGAGTGCTAAATGTCTCTCGGTCGATCATCCAGATTTTATTTCCTTGGCCTCGCTAAGATGAAATCTGAGAAGTGTTATCTTCCTTTGCATCTGCATCATCCATCATCATTCATCGTGGTAGCAAGTTGTGTTGCCAGGATCCTTGACACGGATATTGGTAAAACCTTGATGAATGTGGAAATGCTCAAGTTCTTGAGAGCATGCACAAGTGCTATGTGTTATCATCGGCACTAACTGGGTTTGCTCTCAGTTTCCTCGGCAATGCTATGACCTATTCAAACAGTGAATTCACTCTCTATTGTTGGGTTCTTCCCCAGTTACCAGAATCATTCCCAGCATTTGCATTCTGTTCCCAGCTTGCACCGCCATTGTGCCATTCTACCATGGGTCTCTTCCATTTCCGGTGATAAGCAAATTCATCCATTACGTTGTCTTCAACAAGGTAATCCACATCATCCAAGTCCGAGTATGCCATTCTACCGACCCCCTCCAAATGATCGCTTGTGATTGCCTTAGGCTGGTATAAAGAGTTTCAATGATCTTTGAATCAAAGGTAATTCTTTTTGCCACTTAAGGGGATATATCTATGAGTCACCTTCCCTAAGGTGCATCGTTATGGTATCATGGCAATTCAACTCCTCGCTACGTTGACAACCGATTACCACCTTAAGCGTGAAGTTGTTGTCTACCTAGTGAACCCTCGTCATCTGTCTCACTCCATTTCTTCAGATCTGTGCTTCGTCTCTCAGCTCAAGAGATGTTGCTATGTCTCATCCCGAGAGTTACTCCTGAGTTGTTCGACCTCCGAGAAGAACGATTCTTTTAGGGTCTTTCCTTTCCTCTCGTTGCCATGTTAGTTGGAGTTCTCAGAGCAAGACTTCGAGAAAATGATGGTGAACAAATCAACGTTCAGTTGAAGTGCAACCTGGATCGTGAAGATTGTACTAGTTTGCGTTCCCCCTTCACCTTACCCTACACTTGAATCTCGGGACGAGATTTTTGTTTAGTGGGGGTGAGCTGTCACAGCCCCAGATCAGCCCTTGTTTGTTTTTGCTTTAGCATCCATGCAACATGTTTAAATTTTATGAAATTTGAAATGGGGATGACCAAGCCCTAGCACCAAAGCATTGCAAATAGGTTCAACTTCAAAATATTTTCAAAGAACCCAAATTGGTTTGCAAAAATGTTCATGATTACTGGAAAAGGGTGAAAACCATATCCAGAGATGATGGATATTTTTCCAAGACATTTTTGGATTTTTGATTAAACCATATTGTATTTGAATTGGGGCATTTAAATACTGTTAATATTTTTAAATGCTCCAACAATTCTGGAAATAGTTGAGGGCCTCTGTAATAATTCAGTTAATGTCCACAATTATTCTCAGGATTTATAAAAAATGATTTAGTGTCTAAAACTAAATCAAAACAAACTACAGAAAATAGAAATAGAAAAGAGGAAATAAAAGAAAGGGAGAGAAGGCCACCTGGGCCACCTACCTAGCGCCCACTTACCTAGCCCAGCTCCCCCAACGGCCCAGCCCACCGCCGCCCCCCTCCCCTGTCGTCTTCCTCCCTGCCAGGAGGACGGACACCCCGACGCCGCCGCGCGTGCCACCTCCACCCTTCTCGGCCACCTCCTGCTTCCCCTGGCCACCTCCTGCTTCCTCCCCGGCCTCCCTAGCGACGCCCCGGACGACGCCACGCAGCCCCGACCGCTCTCTCACTCTCTCCCGAACTCTTCCCCTCTTCCGCTCCCTCTCCCTCTCGAGCCCGAGCGCAGCCGCAGCCGCGCCACCGTAACGCCGCGGCCACCGTCTCCCCCTCGACCCCTCGCTGTGCCTGCGAGCTCCGTCTCGACGTCCCCGACCTCCTCGACAAGCCACGATGCCATGGACGCGCTGCAACGCCGCCATCACCACCGTCTTCATCGCCACGGCCGGCGATCGCCGCCGTTCGATTTGCAGCACCAAAGACGCCCCCGAGCTCGCTGACCACCTCATCGTTCTCCCTGTGAGCTCCTGCTGCCTCCTCTTTGCTCGCTTCCCCTGTTCCCGTCCCCTAGCTCCATCTTCCACCACGGCCGAAGCTCGCCGCCGCCGTGCCTCGTCGCCGTCGTGGCCACAGCCACTGTGGCTCGAAGCCGGGCACACCACCGTGCTCCACACCTCACCAGGAGCACGTAGCACGCACCAACGCCTCCCCTAGCGCCCTGCATCGCCTAACCCGCCGTTGGCCGAACTCCGGCCGCCGCCTTGGAGCTCTCCGTCGTCAGCTCCGGCCTCCCCACGACCCAGCAACCGCACCGTTCGACGCGCGGGAGCAAGGGCTCTCCAACGAGCCCAAGCACGGCCTCGCCCGTGCCCTGTAGCGTGTTTCCGACGGCCGCCACCGTCCCGGGCCTCGCCGGCGTCGAGATGCCGGCGGGATTGACCCTACTGACCAGGGGTTTGACCTCCCCTGAGTCCATGACAGGTGGACCCCGCCATCAGGTGATTAGCTTAATGCTAATCACCACCTAATCTAACCCCCTGACACTGACATGTGGGCCCTAGTGCCCCTAATCTTTAATTAAACTAAACTAACCCCCCTGTCTAACCTGTGTCACTGATGTGTGGACCCCCCACGTCAGGTTTGACCCGAGCCAGCCCAGTTGACTCTGCTGACGTCACAGTGACGTGGTGCTGACGCCATAATTCATTTCTGGATTTATATTATTCAGGAAATTCCAGAAAATTGTAAAAACTTCTAAAAATCATAGAAATTCAATCGTAACTCCAAATGAGATAAATTATATATGAAAAATGACCAGAAAAATCCAATCTATCCATCTGTACTATTTTCATGCATGTTAGAACAACTTATAGGTGCTGTTTAGCACAAATCATATAAATGGCATCTGAATAATCACATATGGAGTTTGAATTTGAATCTTATATTCAAACCAACTTCATTTAATCTGTTGCTAGTTGCATTAGCTCAAAACACATTCATATTGCCATGTCATGAGCATGCATCATATTGTGCATTGCATTGATTGTATTTCTTCTTTGTTGCCGGTATCTGTTCCCTCCCGGTAGAGGATGTTCCGACGTTGTGATCGTTGACACTGATGAAGACTCAATGTTATCTTCAGAAGTGCCAGGCAAGCAAAACCCCCTTGTTCATTCCGTTACAATCCCACTCTCTCGCTCCTGCTCTCTTTTACTGCATTAGGACAACAACGATTCATCTGTTACCTGCTGCGGTAGCTGAACCCCTTTATCCTTTGCATGACCTGTCATTGCCACAGTAAATAGATGAAACCCACTAGCATGAGTAGGAGTTGTTTGAGCCCTGTTGTGCCTACTCATTCATGCTTGTTTGTCATGCCTGCTACTGCTTAGAGTCGAGTCAGGTCTGATTCATCCGGGATGAATCAGAGGTGTGTGAACATGTCCTACGGTGTGTGAGCTAAGCGTGTGAACATGATTTGGTAAAGGTAGCGGTGAGAGGCCATGTAGGAGTACATGGTGGGTTGTCTCATTGCAGCCATCCTCAGGAACTGAGTTCTGTGTTTGTGATCCATGATTCAGCTACTACCACGCATTGGGCCCGAAACCAATGGACCCTCTCGGCTTCTTGATCACCCTTGTCCTCTGTCCAGGAGTTGCAAGTAGTTTCTGGTGTTTGTAGTATGCTGGAGGCCGTGGGCAGCGCTGACCGGAGGGGTGGGCTGTGATGCGGTAGGCACGTGGCCGGGTATACCGGGCGCCCGTTTGGTGTCACGGAACCCTGTTCACATCGTTTGGGGCTGTGAGCGAAACTCCGGCCGGATCTCCTCATGGATGGAACCCGAATAGGCGATAAACCTGGACTAGAGACTCGAGTGTTTAGGTAGGCCGTGGCCGACACCCACGTTGGGCTTCCGCTTGAAGGTTGCCGAGTACATGTCGTGTAAACGGCGGTAAGTGGTGAGAGCGTGTGTGAAGAAGTACACCCCTGCAGGGTTAATATGATCTATTCGAATAGCCGTGTCCGCGGAAAAGGACTTCTGGGTTGCTTATATCAGTTCATAGACAAGTGAAAGTGGATACTCTAAAATACGCAAGATAAGCGTGAGTGCTATGGATGGCGTTCTCGTAGGTAGATGGGAGCGGATCCATAGTGGTGTATTGATATGGTGAATATGTGGACTCGTGTGCGCCACCTCAAAAGAGTTACTTGCAGTCGTAGTTCAGGATAGCCACCGAGTCAAAGCTGGCTTGCTGCAGTTAAACCCCACCATCCCTTTGTTGATAATGATGCATATGTAGTTAGTTCTGATGTAAGTCTTGCTGGGTACATTTGTACTCACGTTTGCCTATTTTATGTTTTGCAGAGAGACTTCGGTCTCACTAGTAGTTCGCGTGGTCTTCGACGTTTAGCTTGTTACCTCAGCTACGATCTTGTGCCTCGGCAGGATCTGGTAGATAGTCAGGCTTCTCAGCCTTTTTCAGTTATAGATGTCTGTACCCAGACATGATAGCTTCCGCTTGTGCTTTGACTTGTATGCTCTGATTGTTGGGTCATGAGACCCATGTTTGTAATATCTCGCTCCTCGGAGCCTATTGAATAAATTACTTGAGTCGTAGAGTCATGTTGTGATGCCATGTTGTATTTGCACATATCGAGCATATTGTGTGTATGCTATTGAAATGCTTGGTATGTGTGGGATCTGACCATCTAGTTGTTTATCTTTAGTAGCCTCTCTTACGGGGAAATGTCTCCTAGTGTTTCACCGAGCCATGGTAGCTTGCTACTGCTCCGGAACACTTAGGCTGGCCGGCATGTGTCCTTCTTCGTTCCTGTGTCTGTCCCTTCGGGGAAATGTCACGCGATGAATACCGGAGTCCTGTTAGCCCGCTACAGCCCGGTTCACCGGAGTCCTGCTAGCCCAGTGCTACAGCCTGGATTCACTCGCTGATGACCGACACGTTCGATGCTGGGTCATGGATGCCTGTCCCTGTAAGTCTGTGCCACTTTGGGTTTACGACTAGCCATGTCAGCCCGGGCTCCTTATCATATGGATGCTAGCGACACTGTCATATACGTGTGCCAAAAGGCGCAAACGGTCCCGGGCAAAGGTAAGGCGACACCCGTGGGAATACCGTGCGTGAGGCCGCAAAGTGATATGAGGTGTTACATGCTAGATCGATGTGGCATTGAGTCGGGGTCCTGACAGTTATATTTAATGGAATGTTGTAACGGGGCAACCTTGGAGTAGGAATGAAAATGGAGTGGAAAGTTTCCGTTTTTCCGGAGAAAAATGGAAACAGAGAGAAACCAATGTTTCATTTCATTGGATCGCGCCATCCAGCAAAACCAACGTTTAAATCACGCCTGTCGCGTTCGTGTCTCACCCTCCTCCACGGCTCGACCCCAGGCGGTCGCTGGGCATGCAACTTACTGCAAACCGAGTATACGATAACTTTCCCGCCTGCTTGTCGATGGATATTGCCATGGAGTACTAGCACTATTGGAAGAGATTGACGAGTTGGGGGAGAACAGCTAGCTATAGCACAGACTCCCAAGAACTTTTTACATGCATGTTATGGCCGGCTATTGCGACCTTTGAACACGGAGCAGTCGCGTGCACCGGGAAGCAGCGCGGGCGATGCTCTCTCGGCTGGCGCGCCGCTTCAATGCCGGTGCTAGTGAGAGGTCGTGTCCGCTCTGGCCGGGCATGAATGCGGCACTGACCGTTTTGGGCGGGAAGCACGCGCGGGTGATGAAGAGGGTTGGGGTTGGTCAGGAGTGGGCGTGGTAGCGGTCCGGACGCCCGCAAACAAGAGATGCTGCATGTTAATATTGCTGCGTATATAATTAACAATGTAAATAATGTGCCAGTTGGACAAATATGATTGGAGATGGAGATGGAATTTTACGTAAGCAAGGATATGCATGTCTATGTATTTTTGTTTTTTGCGGGAACAAACTTGTATTACTCACGTAGCTAGGCTACACTCAGAGTTACAAAGTTCGACAATGCCATCAGGGCCTGAACCTAGCCAAACAACGATACGACCACTAGTCCTACCATAATGAGCTAAAGTATGACTGACAATGTTGTTGTTTCGTCGAACATGAGCAATACAAGTATTTCAGAGTGCCATGAGCAATCTAATCTCACGCACCAAAAAACCAAACCGAGGTCTATCAAGATCTTCGTTCCTAATCCTCACCATATTTGTAGCTTCAAGGCAGTCGGTCTCGACTCTCAATATTGATATTTGGAGCTTAGACTCCCCATGTACTTTATTATATTAATATAATTTACCGTAGAACGATTGTTCTATGGTGTGTGCGTCAAAAAAAGATTACTCTACTTCAATGCGAGCGACAAACCCTCTTTGATGGCCAACAATTCTGCTTCCAGTGTGTTCGCGCAATAACACAAGCTTCTACATGAAGAGAAAATTATAGCACCCCCATGATGGCCAGCAGTTCCGTTCTCTGGCAAGAAGTAACCATCCGTATTCAGTTTTACCCAGCTATCCTTAGATGCATGTTTATGTCTATGTGTGTTTGCGCGACGACTCTCGCGACCCGGAAGCAGGGGCATGTTTTTGATCGAGTTTTCTTTCTTGGTACGTTAAAAAAATTGTCCACCAGTTTTTGTTTCTTTTTTCCGGGAACACGCGTATTCTATTTAAAACCACTGCTATGGAGAGATTTTTTTACTCCATTGTATATATAGCCTCTTGTTTGATAGGGTTTCTCGCGTCTCGCTCTCTCACCCTCTCCATATCAAAACAAGATGACAATGTCCAGTCTATCTCTCTCCTCACCGGTGGTCACAGATCCAGCCGAATCCCGTCTGCTATGGGAGGTGAGGAGCTCCATATCAAAACAAGATGACAATGTCCAGTCTATCTCTCTCCTCACCGGTGGTCACAGATCCAGCCGAATCCCGTCTGCTACAGGACGTTGTCACCGTCGACGATGGAGGAAGCCGATGCGCACCATCCTCTCGGAGCTGGCGCTGGCACGGACGAAGGTCCTCTGCGCCCTTGTTTGCTGCCGTCGTGTGGGCAGATCCCGCCCGCCCGCCTAAGCGACATCTCGCCCACCTGAGGTATAACTTCTTGTACTGGTCCAGCTCCCCAGGTCACTGCATGCGGGTTTTCTTCTATGCGACTACTCCCCAGCTCCCCATGTATAGTAGCTAGGGTTCGTTGGCTGGTCCAACATCACCTACTATTATATAGGAAATGCCACTCGAAAAGTTGTCCTGATTTATGCCTTGGTGGAGGTATACATGTTGTTTCGACAAAAAGTACATGGTGGTTGTGCGGTCATTGTCCATATGCTCCTATTGCTGCTGCTAATCTAATACTATCACTGGTTAAATGAAGAAATGCTTTTTTTTCTTGGGTATCCTGGTTTAGTTCCCATCAAGATAATCATGATGCTTCTGTTTGTTGGTGTACTTTTCATTAATTCTTACTGACAATTGAGATGTCGTTGTTAATCTTGTATCACTGCCAAAACAAAGTAACAACACTATATCCTTTTTTTATATTTTGGTAAACAGCGATGCATATCTCCATACCCGGGCATGTCTTCCTCAATTTTAATGGAACTGCACAAAATTGGATGGCCATTGTTGTTCCACCTCACTGTCCTCTGCCACGTGGTTCTTCCTTTCTAGAGCTTATTAATGAGAAGAAACATACCACAGTGAGGATTTGTCGAACTTCATAGGTTCCTCACCCAAACTTTATGCCAAATGGATGATGCATCACCACGATGACCTATTGATGCTCATGGTTGCGTCAGCTGGTGAAGCTGATCGATTTTCCACGAAAAACAAGCTATCTTCCATCAGTGCTCTTTGCTTGTTACCCACAAAGATGATATCCTTCATCAGTTCACCTTGGTTGCGTTGGAGACGTAGTCGTCTTTCACGTTGGTGCAATTTTATCACACAATTGGCTATGAACCAAATGTTTCCTCGAAGAAGGATCGACGTTGGTACTATGAGCATAAGTTTTGTATTGATTTCTAAGCCTTCTCACAACTTTGTCTTCAGCTCCCCTGTAATTTTATTTGTCCAGCTATTAACTTTGATTAAAAAAATGGTGTGGACTAAAAACCCAGATGGACGTAGTAGCCCTCCATTTTTATTTACTCCGCATATTAGATTTGACTGAAGTCAAACTTTGTAAAGTTTGACCAAGTTTAGGACGAACACAACAAACCATAATTAATGAGAGAGGGCAAGATGTACATACTACCAAACCTTTCCGATAATTGAAATTAAAATTCTTTATTTGTACACACTCTCACACATTTCCGATAATTTGGCGCATGTGTGGTTGTTCACTTAAGAGAGGGGAGTGTACCGCACGCCCCATACAGGAAGTGCGACCAGGACGCGTGGATCGTTAGTTCATCGGAAGTAGTAGTTTTCTTCACTGGTACGTTAAATTAAGAGTTTCATTTCGTACTTACACAATTTAAAACGATTGTTATGGAGAGAATAAGAAAACCACTACACTATATATTAGTAGTATACACGAGTACTATATGGACGCATCTTCATTGACTTAGTGCACCTGCCTTTGGATTTATGATAGGTGGGCCCAAAATGTGGCCGGCACACCTGTCATACAGCCAAAAGCAGGTGTAGTTAAGGCACCAGAGCTCAGTCCGTACTACAGTATATATGTAGTACTATATAAGCTGGAGCCTCGGTGCTTGTTCGCTAGAGTTTGCACTCTCCACACTCTCGCCGCACTGGAGGCTCAGCGTTCCTTTGGTAGGGTTTGCTATATTCATAGTCTCTCACCCATTCACCCTCTTCACCATATCTAAACAATACTGTGTTGGCCTCTGTCTCTCTCTCCCCCTCACAGCTGGTGAAGGAGGCCTCCGGATCCCATCGCAGCGGGAAGGGGAGGAGGTGCAGCGTTCACTCTATCGCCTTCCGCGAGGGAGGTAATCTACTGCCGGCTGTGCTGTTCTCTTTCACCCAGTGCCTGTGCGGGAGGGACACCGACCCCTTCTTCCCCACTGCCATACGTAGTGTGGGCAGATCCGGCCTCCCGCCGCACGCCTTGCCACATCCCGACGACCCTAAGGTATAAGTTTCTTTGAAACCGTCATTGCTCTAGCTGCATGCAGATCTTTTTCGATTTTGTAGTCAAATCTAGGTCTTGGTTCAAAGAGGAAAGAAGGGTGCGGTGGGGTGGAGAATGAATCTAGGACGTGGTTCAATGAGGAAAGGAGGGAGGGAAAGTATTATAGACTGGCTATCCAACCGCTTTGTTGGTCGAAAAGGGAAAAGGGGGTAACCCGGGACACACATCTGTAAGGAACTGATCTCTTTGTTGAAAAGGGAAAGAAACTGGGGGGTCGGATAGTTTGTGCAGGACTAGATTTGCTGCCCTCACATAGGAAAAAGGTTCAAAGCGAACAAATATGGGACCAACGCAGATATGCTGCTTGGCTCCATACTCTGCATCACCCATTTATATGTGTGGACGCACATGGTGCTGGCATGTCCCATGTACCATGTCCCATACAACTATTTTGCTATTGTTAATCTAAGAATGCTGCTGGAAAATTGAAGCAATGCCACTATTAAAAGTAAATTACATTCTTAACGAATGTTGTTTTAAGAGAATGTCTCTATTAATATGAATCAGTGCAACCGTTTTAGAAATGCTACTGTCCTACTTTGTTTTCTATCAAGATAGTTAGATGCTTCTTTTTGTCGCCGTTTGTTTCATCCTCCTTTATTGGCCAGTAATTGTTTCCTTTTTGCCTCTATTAAAATAGGGATATCTATTCAACTTGTTGCTATAGCAAACTTAAACATCACACCGACGACTTTGCTTGATTTCAATGCAACTGCACAAAACAAGATTGGATTTCCTATTCGTGTTGGCAGATTAGTAGGTGATCTTGTGTGCGTCATGACAGGTTGGTACTTTCCTTCATCCACATGATTGTGCAGTGTGTTTTGAGATGCTGTGCTACTTGTATTGGTACTATTTTAAATAAATGTTGAATTGAAGCTATTGTATTGCTCTCTTTTCCCATTAAGTAGTGAACAGAAAAGGTACCAACCCAGGCATGATGCTTGTTGCTTTGTTACAACAAACTCTGCATCACCCCCTTTATAAGTAGATGGAAGCACATGGTGTTGTTGCGCGCACTCTCCCCTGGAACTGTTTATGCTTTTTGTTAATCTAATGCCACTGGTAAAATTAAGCAATGCCACTCTTAGAATTAACTACTGAACTATTTTAAGAGAATTTCTCTATTAATATGAATCAATGCAACCGTTTTAGAAATGCTACTGTCCTATACTTTGTTTTCCATCAAGATAAGGTAGATGCTTCTTTTTTGGCCGCATGTTTCATCCTCTTTTATTGGCCAGTAATTGTTTCCCTTTTTGCCTCTGTTAAAACAGGGATATCTATTCAACTTGTTGCTATAGCAAACTTAAATGTCACACCGACAACTTTGCTTGATTTCAGTGCAACTACACAAAATGAGATTGGATTTCCTATTCGTGTTGGTAGATTAGTATTTTATGTTGGTTTTCTCATGAAAGGTCAGTACAAGCCTTCATCCACATGATTGTGCAGTGTGCTTTGAGATGTTGTGCTACTTGTATTGGTACTGTTTTAAATAAATGTCGAATTGAAGCTATTGTATTGCTCTCTTTTCCCATTAAGTAGTGAACAAAAAAGGTACCAACCCAGACATGATGCTTGTTGCTTTGTTACAACAAACTCTACATAACCCCCTTTATAAGTAGATGGAAGCACATGGTGTTGTTGCGCCCACTCTCCCCTAGAACTATTTATGCTTTTTGTTAATCTAAAGCCGTTGGTAAAATTAAGCAATGCCACTCTCAGAATTAACTATTGAATCTTAGTTCAAAACTACAACACTTGTTAGGGATTGGCGGAATTACTATTTTTGTGGCCGCATGTTTCATCCTCCTTTATTTTGCCAGTAATTGATTCCTTTTTTGCCTCTGTTAAAATAGGGATATCTATTCAAGTTGTTGCTATTGCGACGTTTTGCTTTGCTATGCGAAACACTTATGTTTTAAGAGTGTTTTGTGCAGTTCAACTTGAATGGCACACCAGCGACTTTGCTTAATTTTGGTGGAACTGCACAAGAGGAGATCATGGATTTTCATATATGTGTTGGGATTTCTTTCAAGTCCTCCACGCGAGTTGTTTCAAATCTTGATCAAGAAAGGTCAGCACCGACTTTCATCCACATGATGCTGCAGTGTGCTTTGAGATGTGGTGCTACTTGTATTGGTACTGTTTTGAATAAATGTTGAATTGAAGCTATTGAACTACTGTCTTTTACCATTGAGTGGGTAAAAATTGTTCCAACCCAGACATGATTCTTGTTTCTTTGTTACGACAAAACTCTACATCACCCCCTTTATAAGTAGATGGAAGCACATGGTGTTGTTGCGCCCACTGTCTCCTGGAACTGTTTATGCTTTTTGTTAATCTAATGCCGCTGATAAAATTAAGCAATGCCACTGTCAGAATTAACTACTGAATCTTAGTTCAAAACTGCAACACTTGTTAGGGATTGGCGGTATTACCACATTTGTGGCCGCATGTTTCATCCTTCTTTATTGGCCAGTAATTGATTCCTTTTTTTGCCTCTGTTAAAATAGGGATATCTATTCAACTTGTTGCTATTGTAGACTGGATTTCCATATATATGTTGAGATCTCTTTTAGGTCTTCCTCACGAGTTGTTTCAAATTTTGGTCTTGAAAGGTCAGTACCGACTTTCCTCAGAATTAACTACTGAATCTTAGTTCAAAACTGCAACACTTGTTAGGGATCGGCGGGAGTACCATTTCTGTTAGGGATCGGCCGGAGTACATGTTTAAGAAATGTATTTTTCAGATAATGTCTCTGTTATTATATATGAGTTATAGTGTTTTACAAATGGTACTATCCTGCTTTGTAGTTCTTTCTACATGTTTAACCAAGGTATTGTTAAGATAATGTCTCGGTTAAAATGAATCTGTCGCATTGTATTTGGAATGGTACTTTTCTGCTTTGTCGTTCTTTATACATGTTGAAACAAGGCATTGTTAAGATAATGTCTTAGTTAATATGAATGAATCACAGTGATGGAGAATTGCTACTACTTTGTTTCCCATTAAGATAAGGTAGATCAGTAGATGTTTTTCTTCTGGGAGTACAAGTCATCAACCGTTATTTCTCAGTAATTGTTTCCCTTATACCTATTGTTGCTTACAGGGATATCAAAATTAAAGCTCGGTTTTATTCCAACTTCGATTTTAGTTGAACTGCACAAAAGGAGCCAATGTGTCTAAGGCAAACTGCTGCATTAGTGGGTCCAGTTGGTTTTACCACTTTGCAAAAAGAAGCAGTCACTGTTTGCGCTACATTACAGAAGGAATGATCGAGAAGCTTTACAAAGTATTAGTAGACGCTGGTGACATGACTAGTCTGCAGAAAGCATATGCAACTCTACAACACGTGGAGTGCACTAGGCAAAAAGTGCCCAAACAAGTACAAGAGGCCATGACAGGACTCCAAGTCTGTCAATGTCATTCTAAGAAACAATGATGGGGCATATGGGTATGGTAATATGTTTATCGTACTTTTAGTTTGTTAGTCCACCGATTGGTGGGTTGACACCAGGGCCAATATTCATGTGTGTGCTGATGTGTCTTTGTTTTCTTGCAACATATAAATACGAAATCCACAGGGATGTTAGCTTGATTTTAGTGGAACTGCACAAAATGTTCAGATAGTTCGTGTCCTCCATAATACTTCATAATGCACAATACATCGAATGGTTCTCTAATCATTCGTCGTCACCTTGAGCCACCGGAGTATCAGATGACAAACCCTGCCCGTTCCACAATCATAGGCATTACATATTTTGAATGGGTAAAGCTTGTCAAAGTTTAATCATTGATGTTAGCAATAAGACATTAGTTTACTATATTGCAATTGGAAAACCTTGTCAAAATTTGCTCATTGATGTTAGCCAGAAGACACGCATTTGATATTTTTGAGTGGGACGCCCTTTGCTGTGAGCAACGTCGATCGTTTTTTCCTATTCCTGTCTTTAGTTCAGAAGTAAATATTTACTCTGCTGAGATGCATAGTCACATGAATGTTGACTTATGAAAGGTATTTTAAGAGTTTGTTCTGAATGTTGTCTATGTAATGCTAGGCCTTGTGATTTTGATTGCAAAGTTGAGCTTGGAATGCTGTGGCATGCGGCATCACGAGCTGTTCACCATGCCTCCTGAGAATAATGCTTCATATTGTTTTGCATGTTGAGCTAATGCCTGTGATTTGCATATTAAGAAGATCATCCTCTTCTGCTGTTTCTGTGCTTAAGAAGTTCATTGTCTTATGTTTCATTCATAACCTATACGACAACTCGGGTAGGTTAGAGGTGAAACCATATGATCTTCCAACCAACTCATCTTCTTAGGCCATGATTGGTTCGTCGTTTTCCAACCAAAACCTCTTGTAAAACTAACGCTTGTAAATAAAAGCAGATGGTCTCGGGCAAAGCGTTTGGTTGGTCGATTTTGACTAGTAAAATATACACTGGTATCTCAAATTACACATGTAACTCGTCGGTTTTCGTTACAGACCTCGGGCCCTCGGTTTCATTATGCCTGTATTTTACGCATTGTTTCCGATGACGAGTAAATTACACTTGTGTCTTAATACAGGTGTGAAATAAACCAGAGCTCCCAAGCGCGGCCTTACCCTTTCATGCCGTCTCAGTCTCTCGAACGTGCTCATATGTGTCCGATGATCCTGGCTTCCTGAATGAGCAGCGGGCGCTGTATCAGGCCATCCGTAGGGCCCTCAAGGCCCTCTCCATCGTCCTTTGAGTTGTTGCGCTCGCCGTGGCACCGAGCATTGTCAACATGGTCAATGAACATGAGGATTCAGGAGATGACTTTATTTTGACTGGATGACAGTAGGGACCCACTAGGGCCATAGCCGTACGTACGCAAGTGCCTCCTTATTATCTACAACTATATTTTTTTGCTTCCTCCTGGTTTCCTGACATCACGGTCCCACGCCATTGTTAATCTATGTATCAATAAATGAGAGAATTGCACAAGGAGCGGCCGACAGCTAGGACCAAGCAGCTCGAGCAGTATTTGTGTTTTTGAGGTGTGAGCACTGCAGAGTTTTTCTTGAGCGATGTTTTCATTGTTGTTCAGAGGAGAGCAGGGTATTAACTGGGCGGGCTGTGGCCCATCTAGCCTAGGCCAGATATCCAGCCCAGATATTATTTTTTTCAAGCTGAAAATGGCTAGCTCAGCTATACTTTTTTTTGAGGAATACCCAGGCAAGGTCAACTTGTTATTCTTTGCCTCGCTCGGCTACAAATCTTTCCTAGGAGGGATGCATTAGGCTTAACAAGAAAATGGGCTTTAAGAAATAATAAATGGGATGTAATTATAAAAACTGGGCTGTAACTATAAAAAATGCACCAAACACGTAATTAGCTTATAAAATATTATTTTTGGATTTTGAAAATTTTAATTTCATTCATTGTTGTGCGCGCAATGTTTCGTTGGATTTTTACATAAGACAAATTTATATTGAAATTGTATTTAATCTGACTAGAAATTTCGGGATAAAAATATTTCGGATCCCATCAAAATATGGGAAATTTTATTGAATTCTATTTTGAATGTTTGGTTGAAATTATTAATCGTTGTCCTATCTAGAAAATGGGCTGTACTTTTAACAAACTGTAAATGGGTTGTAGTAAATTCCATTAGAATTAAAAAATGGGCTGTACATTCTTACAAATCTCAAATGGGCTATAAGTTCTATGCCACACTCTTGTGGGCCTACTAAGTTGACGCGTCCCCTAAAAAAATAAGTTGACGCGTATGCAAGGCTTTATCAACTTATAGTCAACACACAGTTCTAGAAATAGTGGCCGTTGGATGTCCATCCAATGGATGTCGTGCTTCTTCTTCATCTCGGGTATTTTAGCTTCACCCTCCCAAAAAATGATTCCTCCCCCTGACATCTGGGGCGCACCGTTTCAGAGGCTGACCTATGGGCATACTAAGTTGACGCGTACCGAGGGCTTTGTCAACTTAGTCAATATAAACGATTCTAGCTGCAGTGACCGTACGATGTCCATCCAATGGCCGTCATGCTTCTTCAACCTCTGGTATTCTTTCTCCAGCCTCCAAAAGCAGTGCCGGTCGTGCCATCTGCTCCTGCCTCCCGTGGCCGGCTGTGCTGCCGCGGAGGCCTCACAGCCCCCTACTACTCCCACTGCTGGCCAGGCCCTATGGCGATGGCATCCTCACACCGCAGCCGAACCAATGAACCCTCGTACTCCTCTTTGCATGGGCATCCACTGTCGCGTCTTCCCCGGCTCCGCGTCGTCCCCTTCCTAGGCCTCGCCATCATCCATCGCCTTGGTGCTCTCGACGTGGCATGGTCATTGTGGTCAATGACCGACTTCCATTGGAAGAGTACTGTATGTGGAGAGGCTGACAGCTGGGTCCATGGTCACCGCAAGGAAGTGCCTCCTTATTACGCGGAAAATAATTATTCCTCCACCTGACAGCAGGGACCCACCGGACGAGCGACTGTATTTCACGAAAAATCGTTTCCCCCTGACTGCTGGGACCCACCAGCTACATCCTCGCATGCAAGGAAGTGCGTCCATATACGGGCAAAAAATGATTCGCCCCCTGACTGTTGGGACCCACCAGCTACATCTTCGCACGCAAGGAAGTGCGTCCATATTACGGGCAAAAAAATGATTCGCCCCCTGACTGCTGGGACCCACCAGCTACATCTTCGCACGCAAGGAAGTGCCTGACAGTCGGGACCCACCCGGTCGAAGCGTACGTAGCGTTGTCATTCTGGTCGCGAACGTGTACGTACATACTGGTCGATCGGTCTGTCTACAGGCTGCAGCGATGAACCGTGGCCGTGCAAGGAAGGGCACGTGTCGTAGTAGAGGCGTGCACGTGTCGTAGTAGAGGCGCGCACGTAGCATGTACACATACGTACAACGTCCAGGGTGCAAGAAAGAAAATACAGCCATGTACGTACATACGGGAGGGGTCTCGAACGCCTACTCTCGCATACATACGGCCAGGGCTCATGTACATGGCTGTGGCTGGGTCGGCACGGAGAAACTGCCCGTCTCATGTTCATGGGGAGCCAACCGACTGGGTCAGAACGGAATGCGTCATCGTGTTCATCGGGAGCCAACCGGCTTGGACGGAACAACCGATGGAACCGAGGCCCAGCGTACCACAGAACGGAGGAAACAGCGTTGTGTTCGATCGGCCACGGTCGAAACGGGATCCTATTCATCGGGAGGGGTCTGGCATACCGCAAAATGGAGGAAACAGACCTCCTACGGTCGAAACAGGGTCCTGTTGATCGGGAGGGGTGTGGCGTACCGCAAAATGGAGGAAACGGACTTGTGTTGGAGCGCTACAGTCGAAACGGGTGTCCTGTTCATCAGGAGGGGTGTGGCGTACTGCAAAACGGGACTCCACGGGATACTATTCGTCTCCACCGTCGACCTCCTACAGCCTCCACGGGCTACCATTCATCCACCGTCAACCTCCTCCAGCCTCCACCTGCGACTGTTCATCCACGGGCTCCTGTTCATCCAGCCTCCACCGCGCGCTCCTCCACCGGCTACTGTTCAACCAGCCCTCTCCACAGGGGTCCTGTTCAACCATCCCTCCACGGGCTACTGTTCATCTTGCCGTCCACCGGATACTGTTTAACCAGCCCTCCATCGGCTACTCTTCAACCAGCCCTCCACGGGGTCCTGTTCATCCAGCCCTCCACGGGGTCCTGTTCATCCAACGGCTCGAGCGGCCGGGGTACTGTTCATCCAGCGGAAACGACCTCTACTACCATGAGTTCCTGTTCATCCAACCCCCACCGGGAACTGTTCATCCAAATCCCCCAACAACGCTCACTGTTCATCAAGAGGCAGCATCGACTGGCTTCAGTTAGCAGCAGTAGCTAAGGAATCGCTCGATCGGGTTCAGTTAACAACCATCGATCAATAGCTTGGGTTCAGTAAGGCGTAGCCTGCAGTGCAATCGCTCGGGTTCAGTTAGAGCCCAACGCCTCGCTCAGGTTCAGTTAGAGAGCAACACCTTGCACACACGCACGTACGTACGAGAGAAACGCGCATCGCTCGGCCCCCTTCTGCATCAACAATTCCATGATACTCGCCACATGGAGTGAGTAATTTCTTCATAGGTTTGCTGGACGGTGATGGAGTTGGATTCAATTTGTCATGTAATGGGGTCAATTTGTTAGGGCTTGATCCATAGTATCCACTATGTTCTAAGAGTGATGTTTCTATGACTTTGCTATTCTTAATGCTTGTCACTAGGGGCGTAGTTCCATGATTTTAGATCTGAACCCTCTATGTTTTCATGAATATATTTGATTTCTTGACCCTATTGTTGGTGTCAAAACCGGCCGATCTCGGGTAGGGGGTCCCGAACTGTGCGTCTGAGGATCAAAGGTAACAGGAGACAAGGGACACGATGTTTACCCAGGTTTGGGCCCTCTTAATGGAGGTAATACCCTACTTCCTGCTTGATTGACTTTAATGAGTATAGGGGTTACAAGAGTTGATCTACCTCGAGATCGTAATGGCTAAACCCTAGATGTCTAGCCGATATGATTATGATTGCCTCTACGGACTAAACCCTCCGGTTTATATAGACATCAGAGGGGCCTAGGGTCGTATAGAGTCGGTTTACAGAGAAAGGAATCTTCATATCCGAATGCCAAGCTTGCCATCCATGGAAAGGAGAGTCCCATCCGGACATGGGGAAAGGCCTTCTATCTTGTATCTTCACGACCCATCAGTCCGGCCCATGTCACATAGCCCGGACGCCCGGGGACCCCCTAATCCAGGACTCCCTCACCTATCTTGCAAGTTGTATGCACATATTACATGTTATGATCCGCATACCCCAAGGTGACAATAATTGAATTTTTTCCGGTGATTACCATAGTACGAGGAGTTCATGTATTCAATATGTGTTAATGCTTTGGTCCGGTTCTCTATTAAAAGGAGGCCTTACTATCCTTTAGATTTCCTTATGGACCCTGCTGCCACGGGAGGGTAGGACAAAATATGTCATGCAAGTTCTTATTATAAGCATGTATGGCTATATACGGAATACATGCCTACATTACGTTGATGAATTGGAGCTATTATGTATTGCTCTAGGTTGTGAATGTTATATGATGAATGTCATCCAACACAAATATCCATCACTGATTCAATGCCTACACTTATCTCATATTGGTTCTTGCTAAGTTACTTTCATTGCTGCTGCTACTGTTACAATCACTACAAATGCTACTGTTCCTGTTACTAGTGTTATTGGGCTACTAAACACTTTACTACCGAAATATAATTTCCTAGGTGTGGATGAACTGACAACTCAACTACTAAGGCTCATAAATATTCTTTAGCCCCCCTTGTGTCGAATCAATAAATTTGGGTGAAATACTACCCTCGAAGACTGTCGTGATCCCCTATACTTGTGGGTTATCAAGACCTTTTTCTGGTGCCGTTGCTGGGGAGCATAGCTCTATTCATTGAGTTAACTTGGGATTTTACACTATGAAGAATCAAAAATATACTAGAAACAAGATTGTACCCTCTAAGACGAGGGGAGGTAACGAACTGCCATCTAGCTCTACACTTGATTCACCTTTTGTTTTGAATATACTTGCGACACCACCACCTGCTATTCAATTGGATATGTCACAAGTAATTGGTGATGCTAATTCTGCTATGAATGATAGTAGTACTATGCTTTATGAAACTATGCCACTAGGTGAATTGCTTGATGAACAACTGGTAAAGCTAAAGAACTTGAAAATGCTGAAACTAATGAAAATTATGATTCACCTATTAGGCCTAGCTCTCCTAGAGTTGAAATGCCTAAGATACCTGATGGTTATGTTATGGATGGCGAGATAGCTAGAGTATTTCTTGCTTGTAACGATAGAGATGATGTTAAGAAATTACAGAGTAAGCTAAAAGAAAAATCTATGATGGAGAGGATGAAATATGTTCCTAAGTTTGCTACCTCTCCTATCTTTGTTACTGATAAGGATTATGAATTCTCTGTCGATCCTAAGTTAATTACTTTGATTGAATTTGATCCTTTTCGTGGTTATGAAACTGAAACTGTTGTGGCACACCTTACCAAATTAAATGATATAGCTACCCTATTTTCTCATGAGGAAAAAAATTGCTACTACTATATTCTTAAGTTATTTCCTTTCTCAATAAAGGGTGATGCTAAGAAATGGTTTAATACTCTTGATCCTGGTTGTGTGCGTAGTCCCCAGGATATGATATATTACTTCTTGAAAAATATTTTGCTGCTCATAAGAAACCAGCCGCCTTACAAGAAATATTTAACTTTATGCAAATTGAAGAGAATCTCCCCCAGGCTTTGAGGAGGCTTCTCCAGTTACTTAATGCTTTTCTTGATCATCCTCTTAAGAAAAATGAAATACTTGATATCTTTTATAATGGACTAACCGATGCTTCTAGGGACTACCTAGATAGTTGTGTTGGTTGTGTTTTCATGGAATGAACTATTGAAAAGGCTGAAGAACTATTGAACAATATATTGAGAAATGAAAATGATTGGACACTTCATAAACCACCACCTAAGCCAACTCCGAAGAAGAGATGTATTATATTCCTCAATCCTGAAGATATGCAAGAGGCAAGGAATTTATGAAAGAAAAGGGTATTAAAGCTAAAGATGTTAATAATTTACCACCTATTAAAGAAATACATGGACTCGATACACTGACACAGGTAGTAAAGGTAAATTCTCTATTGATTCGATGAAGGTGATATTCCCTATAATAAACCTGCTAATCAATGACTGGATGAATTTGATAACTACATTGTTAAGCAAGAACACTTCAACATGTATGTTAAGAATCAATTGAAATGTAATGCTATCACAATTGATTGTTTGAGTGACTTGATGTTTAGAAGTGCTAATGATGTTAAAGGTTTAGGTAAACGTCCATGGTTCATACCCAGTTAGAACAAGTTGCTAAGTCACAAAATGATTTGCTTAATGAGATGAATAATAAAATGAACGATCATGCTGTTAGAGTAATGACTAGAGGAGGTAGAATGACTCAGGAGCCACTATAACGCGAAGGTCATGCTAAAAGAATTGATCAAGATCCTTAGAGAATTAATATTGATGCACCTAGTGCATCTAAGAAGAAAAAGAAAAAAAAGATAGAAATTTGCATGCTTCTAGTGAGCCTGTGATAGAAAAACCTTCTGAGAATAGTAATGATGTTTTTATTTAGGATGCTAAGATACAATCTAGCAATGAACATCCACCTAGTGATAATGATAATGATGATGTTCATGTTGATGCTCAACCAGAAAATGATAAAGAACCTGATAATGATGTAGAAATAGAACCTGCTATTGATCTTGATAACCCGCGACCTAAAAATAAAAGATATGATAAAAGAGATTTCATTGCTAGAAAACATGGTAAGGAAAGAGAACCATGAAGATGCCCATGCCTTTTCCCACTAAGCCTCCGAGAAACAATGATGAGGAGGACTTTGAGCGCTTTGTTGAAATGCTTAGGCCAGTCTTTTTGCGTACTCGTATGACTGATATTTTGAAAATGCCTCCATATGCTAAATACATGAAATATGTTGTCACTAATAAAAGAAAGATACCTGAAGTTAAAATTTCCACTATGGCTGCAAATTATTCTTTTAAGGGTGGAGTACCTAAGATGTTAGGAGATATAGGAATACCTACTATACCATGCTCCATTAAAATAAGTTATGTCAAAACTGCTTTATGTGATTTAGGAGTCGGTGTTAGTGTTATGCCATTCTCTTTATATAGAAGACTTGATTTGAATAAGCTCACACCTACAAAAATATCTTTGCAAATGCCTGATAAATCTACTGCTATACCTATTGGAATTTGTGAGGATGTGCCTTTTGTAGTTGCAAATGTTACTATCCTAACAGACTTTGTTATACTTGATATGCCTAAGGATGACAACATGTCGATTATCCTTGGTAGACCCTTTTTGAATACTGCAGGGGCTGTTATTGATTGCAACAAAATCAAGGTTACTTTTCATGTCAATGGTAATGATCATACGGTTTATTTCCCAAAGAAACATTGGATGTTTTATATACACTTACAAACAATTATAGTCCCTTCATTCCTTGATATAAGGTGTATACAGTTTTGAGAAAAAAATCCGAAATATAAGGTG
The DNA here is from genome assembly GCF_002162155.2 of Triticum dicoccoides. NCBI lineage: Eukaryota > Viridiplantae > Streptophyta > Magnoliopsida > Poales > Poaceae > Triticum > Triticum dicoccoides. The sequence goes on from NC_041384.1 coordinate 546,952,364, forward strand.
TATTACGTTGCACCACTCGTTTGGATATTTTTTGTAGGGATTTGATTACATTTTCTTATACTAGGCAAGCTCCTCTATTTTCTCATGTCAATTAGTCAAGTGTAATCTCGCCCAAAACTTGTGAAATTTTCCCTCCATGTGCGTTCTTTTATTTCCGTGCGAAAAACTATACACCCTATATTTAGGAATGGAGGGAGTATCATTTTTTAGGACTAACCTATTAACTTAGTGTCTAGTGCCACTTGCTGCTTTTTGCCTGTTTTTGGTTTTTTCAGAATATCAGTACCAAACGAAGTCCAAATGCCACAAATTTTTGGAGATTTTTTCTGTACATAAGAGACCCTGGAAGCTTTAGGAGGGGATGAGAAGATGGAGCAGTGGCCCACGAGGTACCAGGGCGCGCCCAGGGGTAGGGCGCACCCTATTGGCTCGTGGGGCCCATGTGGCTCTATTTGACCTAACTCCACCTCTATAAATTCTCTAAAATCATGAAACCAACAGATAAGTCCATGAAATACCTTTTTCGTCGCTGCAAGTTCCTGTTCTCGAGAGATCCCATCTGGAGGCCTTTTCCGGCACTCTACCGGAGGGGGATTTGATCACGGAGGGGCTCTACATCAACCTTGCTGCCCTTCCGATGATGCGCGAAAATTTTACAATAGACCTAAGGGTCCATAGTTAGTAGCTAGATGGCTTCTTCTCTCTACTTGCTCTTCAATACGATGTTCTCGGAGTTCTATCAAATGTAATCACTTTTTGCGGTGTGTTTGTTGGGATCTGATGAATTGTGAGTTTATGGTCAGATTATCCATGAATATATTTGAGTTTTCTCTGAAGTATTTTATTCATGATTGTTATAGCTTCGTATTTCTTTCCGGTCTATTGATTTGGTTTGGCCAACTAGATTGATTTATCTTGCAATGGGAGAGGTGCTTTGTAATGGGTTCAATCTTGCGGTGCTCAATCCCAGTGACAATAGGGGACATGACACGTATTGCATCGTTGCTATCAAGGATAAAAAGATGGGGTTTATTCAAACATGAGTTTACTTTGTCTACATCATGTCATCTTGCTTAAGGCGTTACTCCGTTCTTTATGAACCTAATACTCTAGATGCATGCTGGATAGCGGTCGATGTGTGGAGTAATAGTAGCAGATGCAGGCAGGAGTCGGTCTACTTGTCTCGGACATGATGCCTATATACAAGCCGAACAAACCACCGGCCATCAAGCCAGCGGGCACTGCTAAGCGAGTCCGACCTACTCTACATAATGATAGCTCGACGGCTCATGAGCTGGACTAGAAGTTTTGCCCCCGTCGATCGCCTCGTAAAACCGCGACATATGTACCGTGTGTGCATAATTACGCACTTAAAATACCCTGGGAAAACGACGGAGGCCCACTACGGACAAGGTCTATAGTGCGGCTCGACCCTATTTGGATCGTAACCTTTTTCCTTCCTTTTCTCTCTCTCTCTATCATATTATGGGTTCATTAAAACCTAGCTATCCTACGGTCGTGCATGGGCTCTCTTCCAGGCCCCCTTTTACAAACGACCGTCGACTGCTCCTCTCAAAGGATTTTTTACCAAGGAGAAGCGGCGCAGATGTGCGGTAGGGCATCAATGGGATCTTCAAGACTACCTTTTCTTTTGAGGCCCTACATACAGCTTCCCCTTGTTTACTAATTCTCGGCATGCAAATAGCCTTGATGTTTATGGCATTACCTGTAATAGCACATTTTTGATGTATCAATCAGATTACAATGGAAACAGTTTTGCGCCAACCCCTGGTCGGTATTGGTTTATTTCATAATATGTATTCCCTCTTTGCTTCAGATTGCCATATATACTTCGGTTCGGCCTAAATGTCGGTGTCTCTATTCGGCCACGTATATATATATATATATATATATATATATATATATATATATATATATATATATATATATATATATATATATATATATATATATATTCAAAAGTCCGAATACTTTCAGGGTATACTTCGGCATCCCGAATATTGCATTATATGCATCAGCTCTGAATCATGTCTTTGGTCTACAGTTGGGTTGCCCGGCTCCTGTGATTACCACCTTACGTCCCACTACTTCAGCTAAGGTAGTAAAGGGAGAACTACTGCTATTGTGTTTCTGGTTCGTCCAGTCAAACACCTCAGTAGAGAAAGCCGAAAACTGACTGTCATGATAGGGAGAGAGCTGGTCGGTGTTTCAGCGACTAACTACAAATCTTTTGTGATTTACTCTATATTATACGAAGGGCTAGCTTTCGCCCAGTCATGCGATAAAGCCATCCTAGTTTGGATGGCCGCATACGCACTAGGGGCTAGTCCTTAGCCTTACCGTCAAACTCCTGTGGCTAAGTGAAAGTAATAAAGCCGCATAGTCTGATTTCCTGGTTTGCTATGCAAACATCTCCTTTAAGGACCAAGACGTTTGGTCAAGTGTGATCGCGCACTATCCCGAACACCCGCGTAGCATCTGCGTGGGGGCTGAAGCCGATGACTGGCAAACTTTCAGAATTGAAACGGCCGCACAGGAGGAAAATAAATTCAGATAAAGGCATAAATATATTACAAGCCTTGGTTCATAAATAAAAGTCTGGATAACCCTGATACATTCACTCAAACATGACATCCTTTGAGCATTGGCCCCCACTACTCGGGCACCCGCCAGGACATCGTCAAAGTACCTCTCTAGCTTGCGGTGGTCCTTGCCTTCGGGCGGGCCTTCGGTTGCCACGATGGTGGCCTTCATCTTCGGCCAGTGCGTCTTGACACGGGCAAAGGTCATCCGCGCACCCTCTATGCATGCCGAGCGCTTCACAGCTTCAACTCGGGGCAGCGCATCGACGAGTCGCCTCATCAAGCCAAAGTAGCTGCTAGGAATGGGTTCGGCTGGCCAAAGCCGGACTATGATGTCATTCATGGCCAGGATGGACATCCTATGCAGCTCCGACAGTTGCATCATCTAATTGTTCAATAACGCTGGACACCCCGGCACCAGGAACTATGACCAGAACAGCTTCTCTATCGTGTTCCCCTCCTGGGCTCGAAAGAATTGTGCGGCATCGGCAACACTCCTTGGAAGATCCGCAAAGGCATATGGAGAACTCCACAGTCGAGTGAGCAAGGCATATCTTTGACCCCCAAATATACTCTTCAAAAGAAAGGGCTTACCAACCACTATCTGTTCGGCCTGCCAGATCTCTTCACGAGCACTCCGAGACCCAGTCCGTGCCTCCTTGGCCTCATTGAGGGCTTTGGCAAGTTCGGACGCTTGGGCCGTAGTCTTCTCCTCCACAGCCTCACATTTCCCGATGACGTCCTTCAACTCTTGCTCCACTTCGGCCACCCTCTCTTCGTGCTGGTGGCGGGCGACCTATTCGGTCTTTAATTCTGCAGCCGCTTTGCCAGCGGCCGCTTTGCTCACCTTCGCCTCCTCCTTGGCTTGGGCAAGGGCGCTCTTGAGGGTCTCAACCTCGGCCGTGCTACCTGCACTCAAAATCATAGCAGTACACGAGTTAAACTCTGAATTTGCATATCACTTCAGATATGTGATTAAACTCTTTTAAACGTACACATATACCTTGCGCCTCATCAAACCGCTTGTTAATGTAGTCGATCTCATCATTAGCCAGCTTTAGTTTCTAATTGAGTTCGGAAACTTCAGTGGCCTGGGCGGTTGCCGCCAACAGGGAAGCCTGTTATAAAATAGAAAAGTATGTCACCTCTTTCGAATACTATGTGATCCTCTGTTCGGCTTTTTTCAAAACCAAACAGAGTCTCAGGGGCTACTATCTATATACAGGTATATTTCCTTCATATGAAAAATGTCTAGAGCATTACGTCGCATACCTCGAAGCCTGTTAGTAGGCTGGTGAAGGCTTCGTTCGGCCCACTCTTGGCGAACTGAACCTTCTCAACCACCACACCCATCAGGGTGCGGTGATCCTCCACGATGGAAGCACGTCGTAGTGCTTCCACCAGAGCATTCGGTGCCTCCAGATTAGTGGAGGTCGACGTCAGAGCTGATGCTCCCCCTCCTTTAGAGGGGGCTGCTCGCCTGATTTCAGAGCCGTATGGGTCTCCGAAATGATGTCCGACTGGGGGTCAGACTGGTCAGGGCCCCCGCCGTCGGTCACCATGGGGATCGCATCCCCCATGTCTTCGGCAGCTGAGGTATTACCCTTGGGCGCCGTTTCGACTACCTCACCCACTCCTCCGTGGCCTGGGGAGGTCCTTCGGGACAACACCTCGGTTTCATCCGTGATGATTGGCGGAGAGGCTCGTAGAGGCGTCTCGCTCTCTGCCATCTCGGGCAGCAGAGAACTCCCCTCAAATAGTGAAGGGTTGGGGAGGTCGCGAGCGGGGCTGAAATACACATAATATAATATGTTATATTAAAAACATAGAGGACCAAATACATGTAATAAATCCTTTGATGCTTATGATTCGGCCAGGGGCTTCACCCTGGGAAGCCTCTTGGGGATGGGTTCGGCTTCCGAATCCGAACCATCCGGGAGGGCAATCTTCCCCCTCTTGGGCGCCTCCTCTGGGTCTATGGAGGCCGCCCTCTTCTTCTTCCTCCCTTTAAGAGGGGTTCGCTTTCCGCCGCCTCCTCCTCCTCCTTGTCTTCATCTCCCTCGTGGGAGGAGGGGATTTCGGTCTCTCCGGACACTGTGTCTGGAGGACCCTTGCGGTGGAGGTCGCCCTTGGCCTCCTTGCCCTTCTTCTTCTTGGCTTTCTTCTCCGGTGCCTGATAGGGCACCGGGACCAGCATATTAGTCATCTGGGGTTCGGCCGGGTTTTCAGGCAGCGGGGCTGGACACTTGATCCGCTCCTCCTTCGCTATCCAACCCTGTACAAGGTACGGAAAACTCATTATGCCTAAAACCTTATTGATCAAATATATATTCGGGAATAACACACTTACTGGTGTGGCAGGATTCTCGCTATCAAGACCAATGTCTTCGATCTTCTCTGGCCACGTTTTCTAGGACTTGAAGAGCAGCTTCCAGATATCTTCGTGCATTGTCCCGAAGAAGTGCTTCAGGGTTGGAGGATCTTCCGGATGGAAGTCCCACATGTGGGAGGGCCGGAGTTGGCAGGGAAGAATCCGGCGGAAGAGCATCACCTGAATCACGTTGGTGAGACTAGTGTTCTTGCTTATCATGTTTGAGATGCACTTTTGCAGCATCAACACTTCTGCTATGGATCCCTAGTCCAGACCCTTGGTGGTCCATGATGTGAGCAGCATAGGGGGTCTGGATCTGAACTCAGGAGTGGCCGTGCACTTGGCGTCGCGGGGTTCGGTGATGTAGAACCACTCCTACTGCCACACCTTGAAGGTCTCCACGAAGGCTCCTTTAGGCCAAACGGTGTTGGGAAGCTTGGTCACCATGGTGCCGCCGCAATCCGCATGCCGCCTGTCGACCACCTTCGGCTTCACATTGAAGACTTTTATCCATAGGCTGAAGTGTGGGGGGATGCGGAGTAGCGCCTCACACACGACGATGAATGCCGAGATGTGGAGGAAAGAATTTGGGGCTATAGCATGGAAATCTGGCCTGTAGTAGAACATGAGGCCACAGACGAAGGGGTGGAGAGGAAACCCTAGCCTGCAGAGGAAGTGGGGGATGAATACTACCCTTTCGCCGGGCTCTGGAGTGGGGATGACTTGATCCTTCGTAGGGAGCCTGTGTGCAATGTCCGCAGACAAATATCCCGCCTCCTGGAGCCCCTTGACGTCCTTCTCCATGACGGAGGAGGCCTCCCACTTGCCCTTCGAACCAGATCCGAACATTGCTGGAGAGGTTGGCAGTGGTGGGAAATATTGAAGTTTGGGCACTGGAGGTCGACGATGGGAAAGCAGGAGAAAGAAGAAGGCGTGGGAACAAAGAGGAATATTTATCCTCTTATATAGGCAGTGAATATCAAACGCCCCCTCAAGCTTTAAAACTCGCATGTTCCCCGGGGGTCGTGCAAATGGCACGGTTGGATTACCCAAAACCATATTGATGAGGATCCCGCGATAAGCGGACATGATCTCTGTTTTAACAAGACGTGTCAATAGAGGCCGTGCCTCGAAACGCAAAGTGGGAGGCAAAAAAACGGTTCAAAATGTTAAGAGGCCAGATGTGACGTTTCGTAGAAAAGTTGTTAGTTGATAGACATTATTTTGATTAAATATCTTGACTTCGTGGATAAGGGTTGTCACTATTATACAGAGCCGGATATAGTTCTTTTGTTCAGGAGACTACTTTGAGGTACTCAGGAGGAGGAACCCGCCTTACAATGCCGAAGATAACCCGCATGCCGAATATATCGTCATTGGAGACTGGTTCAGGGGCTACTAAGGGAGTCCTGGATTAGAGGGTCCTCGGGTGCCTGGGCTATGTGACATGGGCTGGACTGATGGGCCGTGAAGATACAAGGCAGAAGACCTTCCCCCATGTCCGGATAGGACTCTCCTATGCGTGAATGGCAAGATTGGTGTCCAGATATGTAATTTCCATCCTCTACAAACCGACTCTGTACAACCCAAGGCCCCTCCTGTGTGTATATAAACCGGAGGGTTTAGTCCATAGAGGCTATCAGAATTCATATTGGATAGAGAGCTAGGGTTTAGCCATTACGATCTCGAGGTAGATCAACTCTTGTAACCCCTATATTCATCAAAGATAATCAAGCAGGACGTAGGGTTTTACCTCGATTAAGAGGGCCCGAACCTAGGTAAACATCGTGTTCCCTCTGTCCCATGTTACCTTCTATCCTCAGACACACAGTTCGGGACCCCCTACCCGAGATCGGCCGGTTTTGACACCGACAGCTACTCCGCTCTTGCTCTCATTCATGCTGCTATTCTGCTCTTGCTCTCGCTCGCGCTGCTACTGCTGCTGCACAACCTCTGGCAGGTACATGAGTTGCTGCATTAGCACTTGCTCATGGTGCTGCTGCACGAGTTGCTCTCTGCTAGTCCATTCCCTGCTCGAGCGGCTGCTGTTTTAGATCACTACTTCTCTGCTACTAGTGCTCGAACGCCCTAAACTTCTTTTGCAATGCTCTGCTACTAGTTCAATAAGTTTCGATAGTAAAATCCACTTTCGCCATAAACTTCAGATTAATGTTGTCTGTCTTGTCCTGCTTCAGCCTCGCCACTGTACACCTCACCGGAGATGCTCCAACGACAGAACCGTCCATCATAGCGGACCAGTACCCTCGGCGCTGTTTCCAGAGGCATCAGATCTTCTTCCCCGCCTCCGACAGTCACACCAGCATCACCATCCTTCATGTCCAACCCAATGATGTCGAGGTCGACAAGGCTATGCCAAAGAGGTTGTACACTCGTCGCATCACTTTGTTACTCTGCATTCATGTCGATCCCTCAGGGATCCTTTGGTTCAAAGCAGTTGCAAATCTAGAAATAAATGAATCGTGGTCACAAAGTTAATAGGGAGAATACTAAATACTCTTTTGAACCACAATTTTAATTGGTTTAGCAAGATAGCCATTATATGATACTAATGTGGACCAAATCTAAGCTAACAAAATATTTGAGGGCAGGCTTCAGCCTGTTGAAGACTGCCGCCACTAGTTCAAAGAAAAAGTAAGGAAAACATAGGAATTGGAAACTTTACTATGGTACTACTATTCATTCATTTGGTTAGAAGGAATGGAGCAAAGCAAAAATAGAGGATTTTTTCCTTTCGTGTCTCTTTCAAAAAATGTAGGAATTTTAATATCCACTTGGACATTGACAACCCACAAGTATAGGGGATCGCAATAGGTTTCGAGGGTAGAGTATTCAACCCAAATTTATTGATTCGACACAAGGGGAGCCAAAGAATATTATCAAGTATTAGTAGCTAAGTTGTAAATTCAACCTCACCTGAAAGACTTAATATCTTCAGCAAAGTATCTAGTAGCAAAGTAGTATGGAAGTAACGGTAACAGTGGCAAAAGTAACAGTAGCAGTTTTGTAGCAATCGTAATAGTGGCAATGGAAAAGTAATGGAGCAAAGATCAATATGAAATGAGCTCATAGGCAATGGATCAATGATGATAATTATGTCAGATGGCATTCATCATGCAATGGTTATAACATAGGGTGACACGGAACTAGCTCCAATTCATCAATGTAATGTAGGCATGTATTCCGAATATAGTCATACGTGCTTATGGAAAAGAACTTGCATGACATCTTTTGTCCTACCCTCCCGTGGCAGCGGGGTCCCATTGGAAACTAAGGGATATTAAGGCCTCCTTTTAATAGAGTACAGGACCAAAGCATTAGCACTTAGTGAATACACGAACTCCTCAAACTACGGTCATCACCGGGAAGTGTCCCGACTATTGTCACTCCGGGGTTGCTAGATCATAACACGTAGTAGGTGACTATAACTTGCAATATCGGATCAAGAACACAAATATATTCATGAAAACATAATATGTTCAGATCTGAAATCATGGCACTCGGGCCCTAGTGACAATCATGAGGCATAGCAAAGTCATAGCAACATTAATGTTAGAACATAGTGGATACTAGGGATCAATCCCTAACGAGACTAACTTGATTACATTGTAAATCTCATCCAACCCACCACGATGCAGCAAGCCTATGATAGAATTACTCACGCATGGCGGTGAGCATCATGAAATTGGTGATGGAGGATGGTTGATGATGACGATGGAAAAGATTTCCCCTCTCCGAAGTGCAGAACGGACTCCAGATCTGCCCTCCCGAGGAAGAACATGGCTTGGTGGCGGCTCTGTATCGTAAAACGCGATGAATTTTTCTCTCTGATTTTTTCTCCTTGAACGTGAATATATGGAGTTGGAGTTGAGGTCGGTGGAGGTCCAGGGGCCCCACAAGGATGGAGGGAGCGCCCCCACCCTTGTGGCCAGGGTGTGGACCCCCTTCGGTTGATTCTTTCGCCAATATTTTTTATTAATTCCAAAAATCATCTCCGTGAAGTTTCAGGTCATTCCGAGAAATTTTATTTCTGCACAAAAATAGCACCGTGGCAATTCTGTTGAAAACAGCAACAGTCCAGATTAGTTCCATTCAAATCATGCAAATTAGAGTCCAAAACAAGGGCAAAAGATTTTGTAAAAGTAGATACGATGGAGACGTATCAACTCTGCCAACCTTAACCCATTGCTTGTCCTCAAGCAATTCAGTTGATAAACTGAAAGTGATAATGAAAAACTTTTACAAACTCTGTTTGATCTTATGTTGCAAATATGTAAAGCTAGCATTCAAGTTTTCAGGAAAGATTATGAACTAACGATATTCACAATAACATTTAGGTCTCACATTTATTCATATCAATGGCATAATCAACTAGCAAGCAATAATAATAAGTTTTGGATGACAACACTTTCTCAACACAATCATGATATGATATAATAAGATGGTATCTCGCTTGCCCTTTCTGAGACCACAAAACATAAATGCAGAGCACCCCTGAAGATCAAGGACTGACTAGACATTGCAATTCATGGTAAAATAGATCCAGTCACAGTCATACTCAATATAAATTAATAGCAATGTATACAAATGACTGTGGTGCTCTTTAACTGGTGCTTTTTATAAGAGGATGACGACTCAGCAATAAAAGTAAATAGATAGGCCCATAAAAGCAAAGAATTCTTCTATTTGCTCCACATCATAATAATCATATATACCATTAGCATAAGAAGCCAAGGTTTCATCATCATTAAATTCACATGAAAAGGGAAGGTGTGGAGCCTTCATCCTAGAGCAACAAGTATAATCATATCTCAAGCATAGTTGCCGAGCATACCAATGCAACATATAAATTTGATCCCATAATAGTTTACATTTTTGAGTCAAGCGATAATCCCTAAAGTATTCACGTTGATCCAACGTTACTCCCATTATAAAGTCGAATGGGGTTTTCTCAGGATTATCCAAGTAGTACATAATATCTTTCACATAATGAGCATCGAGGGTTTCAGGAGGTTCCCCATCTCCATGAGTAGCAAGCAAGCCTAATTTTTTTGGTATTTCGTGTTCCATATCCATAACTAAAGATAGAGAACAACTTAGAACAGCAAATAAAAATTACTTAGTGATTAAGCAAACAAGCACACACGAGAGTATTCACCCCACGCTATAACTCCCCGGCAATGGCGCCAGAAAAAGGTCTTGATAACCCACAAATATAGGGGATCAATTGTATCTTCTGTCGATAAGTATGAGTGTCGAACCCAACGAGGATCTAAAGGTAGAACAAATATTCCCTCAAGTTCTATCGACCACCGATACAACTCTACACACGCTTAATGTTCGCTTTACCTAAAACAAGTATGAAACTAGAAGTATTTTGTAGGTGTAACAGGATAGGTTTGCAAGAATATAAAGAGCATGTAAATAAAAACTAGGGGCTGTTTTAGGTAAAGAAGCAATAAAGTTAGTATAGTGAGTGTGGAAAAGTGGTGGTAGGAGTTGCGAAATTGTCGCTAAGCAATTGACTACTTTACTAGACAGATAGCAAGTTTTATGTGGGAGAGGCCATTGCTAGCATGTCATCCCTGACTTGGAATTCTATGCACTTATGATTGGAACAATTAGCATGCATCCGCAACTACTAACGTTCATTAAGGTAAAACCCAACCATAGCATTAAGATATATTGGTCCCCCTTCAATCCTGTATGCATCAATTTGTATGCTAAGTTGAAGCTTCTGTCACTCTTGCCCTCCAATACATAGTCCTATCAACATACAACTAACCCTATGGTGTGATCCACGCGCACGCTCATGTGATGGGCACCAAAGGACAACAACATAACCACAAGCAAATTAAACCAATCATAGCAGTTCACCAATCACCGATAGGACCATGAAAATCTACTCGGACATCATAGGATGGCAACACATTATTGGATAATAATATGAAGTATAAAGCACCATGTTCAAGTAGAGGGTTCATCGGGTTGCGGGAGAGTGGACCGTTGTAGATAGATGGGGGAAGGTGATGAAGGTGTTGGTGAAGATGACGGAGGTGTTGGTGTAGATCGCCATCACACGATGATGGCCCCGGCGGCGTTCCGACGCCATCGGGAGAGAGGGGGAGAGAGCCCCCTTCTTCTTCTTCTTCTTCTTCTTCCTTGACCTTCTCCCTAGATGGGAGAAGGGTTTCCCTTCTGGTCCATGGCCTCCATGGCGGCGGAGGGGCGAGAGCCCCTCCGAGATTGGATCTGTCTCTCTGTCTTTCTCTATTTCTGCGTTCGCTGATTCTACCCTTTCACTGTTTCTTAAATTCCTGGAGATCCATAACTCCAATTGGGCTGAATTTTGGACATGATTTTTTTCCGGATATTGGCTTTCTTGCGGTGAAAGAAGGGCACCAACCGCCTTATGGGGTGGCCACGAGGGCCCAAGGCGCGCCTGACCCCCCTGCCTCGTGGCCCCCTCGGGCATCGTCTCACGTTGATCCTTCTTCCCAAAAATCACATATATTTCAAAAAAAAATCTCCATTAGTTTTTATCCTGTTTGGACTATGTTTGATATGGATTTTCTGCGAAACAAAAAACATGCAACAAACATGAACTGGCATTGGGCATTGGATCAATATGTTAGTCCCAATAGTATAAAAAGTTGCCAAAAGTATATGAAAGTTGTATAATATTGGCATGGAACAATCAGAAATTATAGATACGACGCAGATGTATCAGCATCCCCAAGCTTAATTCCTGCTCGTCCTTGAGTAGGTAAATGATAAAAAAGATAATTTTTGATGTGGAATGCTACCTAGCATAATCTTGATCATGTAATCTAATCATGGCATGAATATTAAGACACGAGTGATTCAGAGCAATAGTCCATCATTTGACATTAAGACAATAATACTTCAAGCATACTAATAAAGCAATCATGTCTTTTCAAAATAACATGGCCAAAGAAAGTTATCCCTACAAAATCTTATGGTCTGGCTATGCTCCATCTTCACCACACAAAATATTCAAATCATGCACAACCCCGATGACAAGCCAAGCAATTGTTTCATACTTTTGACGTTCTCAAACCTTTTCAACTTTCACGCAATACATGAGCGTGAGCCATGGACATAGCACTATGGTTGGAATAGAATATGATGGTGGAGGTTGTGTGGAGGAGAAAAAAAGGAGAAAGTCTCACATCGACGCGGCTAATCAACGGGCTATGGAGATGCCCATCAATTGATGTCAATGTGTGAGGAGTAGGGATTGCCATGCAACGGATGCACTAAGAGCTATAAGTGTATGAAAACTCAAACTAGAAACTAAGTGGGTGTGCTTCCAACTTGCTTGCTCATGAAGACCTCGGGCATTTGAGGAAGCCCATCATCGGAATATACAAGCCAAGTTCTATAATGAAAATTCCCACTAGTATATGAAAGTGATAACTCAAGAGACTCTCTATCATGAAGATCATGGTGCTACTTTGAAGCACAAGTGTGGAAAAAGGATAGTAACATTGTCCCTTCTCTCTTTTCTCTCATTTTTTCTTATTTTTTCTTTTTTTTGGTGGGCTTCTTTGGCCTCTTTTATTTTTTTTGTAAAGTCTGGAGACTCATCCCAACTTGTGAGGGAATCATAGCTTCCATCATCCTTTCCTCACATGGGACAATGCTCTAATAATGATGATCATCACACTTTTATTTACTTACAACTCAATATTACAACTCAATAGTAGAACAAAATATGACTCTATATAAAAGCAAAGAATTCTTGTATTTGCTCCACATCATAATAATCATATATACCATTAGCATAAGAAGCCAAGGTTTCATCATCATTAAATTCACATGAAAATGGAAGGTGTGGAGCCTTCATCCTAGAGCAACAAGTATAATCATATCTCAAACATAGTTGCCGAGCATACCAATGCAACATATACATTTGATCCCATAATAGTTTTGCTTTTTGAGTCAAGCGATAATCCCTAAAGTATTCACGTTGATCCAACATTACTCCCATTATAAAGTTGAATGGGGTTTTCTCAGGATTATCAAAGTAGTACATAATATCTTTCACATAATGAGCATCAAGGATTTCAAGAGGTTCCCCATCTCCATGAGTAGCAAGTAAGCCTAATTGTTTGGTATTTTGTGTTCCATATCCATAACTAAAGATAGAGAACAACTTAGAACAGCAAATAAAAATTACTTAGTGATAAAGCAAACAAGCACACATGAGAGTATTCACCCCACGCTATAACTCCCCGGCAACGGCGCCAGAAAAAGGTCTTGATAACCCACAAATATAGGGGATCAATTGTAGCCTCTTTCAATAAGTAAGAGTGTCGAACCCAACGAGGAGCTAAAGCTAGAACAAATATTCCCTCAAGTTCTATCGACCACCGATACAACTCTACACACGCTTAACGTTCGCTTTACCTAAAACAAGTATGAAACTAGAAGTATTTTGTAGGTGTAACAGTATAGGTTTGCAAGAATATAAAGAGCACGTAAATAAAAACTAGGGGCTGTTTTAGGTAAAGAAGCAATAAAGTTATTATAGCGAGTGTGGCAAAGTGGTGGTAGGAGTTGCGAAATTGACCCTAAGCAATTGACTACTTTACTAGACCGATAGCAAGTTTTATGTGGGAGAGGCCACTGCTAGCATGTCATCCCTGACTTGGAATTCTATGCACTTATGATTGGAACTATTAGCAAGCATCCGCAACTACTAATGTTCATTAAGGTAAAACCAACCCATAGCATTAAGATATATTGGTCCCCCTTCAATCCCGTATGCATCAATTTCTATGCTAGGTTGAAGCTTCTGTCACTCTTACCCTCCAATACATAGTCCTATCAACATACAACTAACCCTATGGTGTGATCCACGCGCGCTCTCATATGATGGGCACCAAAGGACAGAAACATAACCACAAACAAATTAAACCAATCATAGCAATTCACCAAGCACAGATAGGACAACAAAAATCTACTCAGACATCATAGGATGGCAACACATCATTGGATAATAATATGAAGTATAAAGAACCATGTACAAGTAGAGGGTACAGTGGGTTGCGGGAGAGTGGAATGCTGTAGATACATGGGGGAAGGTGATGAAGGTGTTGGTGAAGATGACAGAGGTGTTCGTGCAGATCGCCGTCACACGATGATGGCCCCGACGGTGTTCCGGCGGCACCGGGAGAGAGGGGGAGAGAGCCCCCCTTCTTCTTCTTCTTCTTCCTTGACCTTCTCCCTAGATGGGAGATGGGTTTCCCCTCTGGTCCATGGCCTCCATGGCGGTGGAGGGGCGAGAGCCCCTCCGATATTGGATCTATCTCTCCGTCTCTCTCTGTTTCTGCATTCGCTGATTCTGCCCTTTCACCGTTTCTTATATTCCTGGAGATCTGTAACTCCGATTGGGCTGAATTTTTTACATGATTTTTATCCAGATATTGGCTTTCTTGCGGCGAAAGAAGGGCACCAACCGCCTTACACGGTGGTCACGAGGGCCCAAGGCGCGCCTGACCCCATGGGGCGCGCCCCCTGCCTCGTGGTCCCCTTGGACATCGTCTCGCGTTGATTCTTCTTCCCAAAAATCACATATATTCCAAAAAATTCTCCATCAGTTTTTATCCCGTTTGGACTCCGTTTGATATGGATTTTCTGCGAAACAAAAAACATGCAATTTTAAAAAATTCCTATGATCATGCAATTAAAAAAAACTTCCTACGATCATGCAAGATCTATCTAGGAGATGCATAGCAATGAGAGGGGAAGAGTGTGTCCATGTACCCTCATAGTCGAACGTCTTCTCGATTCAACCAATCAAGCACCGAACGTACGACACCTCTGAGTTCTGCACACGTTCAGCTTGATGACGTCCCACGAACTCTTGATCCAGCAATGTCGAGGGAGAGTTTCGTCAGCACGACGGCATGGTGACGGTGATGGTGCAGTGATCCGTGCAGGGCTTCGCCTAAGCACTACATGAATATGACCGGAGGCGTAAACTGTGGAGGGGGGCGCCGCACACAGCTAGGAATCAATGTTGTGTGTTCTAGCGGTGCCCCCTCATATATATAGGTTGGAGGGGAGGAGAGGTAGCCAAGGGGGCATCCCAAGTAGGAAGAATCCTACTTGGGCGCCTCCCAATTCGGCCTCTCCCTTTCCTATTCCTATTCAGAGTAGGAAGGGAAGAGGGGGAAGGGGGATCCTATTCCCTTTTTCCTTTCCTCCTTAAACTTTCCTTCTCCAATTTGGCCAGCCCATATGAGAGGGGCGCACCAGCCCCTTTGTCATTGGTGTGTTTCCCCTCTTGGCCCATAAGGCCCATATCTTTCGCCGGGGGTGCCCGGAACCCCTTCCGATGACCCGATAAGTACCCGGTGCATCCCAAAACACTTCTGGTGTCTGAATACCATCGTCCTATATATCATTCTTTACCTCATGACCATTTCGAGACTCCTTGTCATGTCTGTGATCTCATCTGGGACTCTGAACAATCTTCAGTCACCAAAACACATAACTCATAATACAAATCGTCATCAAACGTTAAGCGTGCGGACCCTACGGGTTCAAGAACTATGTAGACATGACCGAGACACATCTCCTATCAATAACCAACAGCGGAACCCGGATGCTTATATGTGTTCCTACATATTCTATGAAAATATTTATCGGTCAAAGCGCAATGACAACATACGAAATTCCCTTTGTCATCGGTATGTTACCTGCCCGGGATTCGATCGTCGGTATCTCCATACCTAGTTCAATCTCATTACCAGCAAGTCTCTTTACTTGTTCCATAATGCATCATCCCGCAACTAACTCATTAGTCACATCGATTGCAAGGCTTATCATGATGTGCATTACCGAGAGGGCCCAGAGATACCTCTCCGATACTCGGAGTGACAAATCCTAATCTCGATCTATGCAAACCCAATAAACACCTTCGGAGACACCTGTAGAGCATCTTTACAATCAGCCAGTTACGTTGTGACATTTGGTAGCACACAAGGTATTCCTCAGGTATCCGGGAGTTTCATAATCTCATAGTCGAAGGAATATGTATTTTACATGAAGAAAGCAATAGCAATAAAACTGAACGATCAATATGCTATGCTAACGGATGGGTCTTGTCCATCACACCATGCTGCTAATGATGTGATCCCATTCATCAAGTGAAAACACATGTCTATGGTTAGGAAACTTAACCATCTTTGATTAACGAGCTAGTCTAGTAGTGGCTTACTAGGGACACAATGTTTTGTCTATGTATCCACACATGTATCAAGTTTCCGGTTAATACAATTCTAGCATGAATAATAAACATTTATCATGATATAAGGAAATATAAATAAAAAAATTATTATTGCCTCTAGGGAATATTCCCTTCAGTCTCCCACTTGCACTAGAGTCAATAATCTAGTTCACATTGTCATGTGATTTAACACCAATAGTTCACATCTTTATGTGATTAGTTCACATCTCCATGCGACTAACACCCAAAGGGTTTACTAGAGTCAATAATATAGTTCACATCACTATGTGATTAGCACCCAAAGAGTACTAAGGTGTGCACTTGTTTTGCTTGTGAGAGAAGTTTAGTCAACGGGTCTGCCACATTCAGAGCCGTATGTATTTTGCAAATTTTCTATGTCTACAATGCTCTACATGGAGCTACTATAGCTAATTGCTCCCACTTTGAATATCTATCCAGATTGAGACCCAGAGTCATACAGATCGGTGTAAAAGCTTGCATTGACATAACTCTTTACGATGAACCCTTTATCACACTACAAAAAAAAGATACATCCGTGACATTTTGGGCCGAACGAATTTTTTTCTGTCATACTTATGACACTTCTATGATGATAATTGTGACAGA
Organism: Triticum dicoccoides; assembly: GCF_002162155.2. Lineage (NCBI taxonomy): Eukaryota > Viridiplantae > Streptophyta > Magnoliopsida > Poales > Poaceae > Triticum > Triticum dicoccoides. The sequence continues at coordinate 546,969,243 of NC_041384.1, forward strand.
ACCCGATATCATCATAGATGTGGTGGGGTCCTACTTCTATGACAAAAAATCATGACAAAAAATGGGCTTTTCATCCTGGGCAGGCCGGAGACGCAGCTGCATGACATTCTTTGGGCCGTCCATGACGGAAAAAACCGTGGTAGAAGCGAGGGTGAGCAAAATATCGGGGTGTTCCCGGTTATGGTGGGTGGTCGAGGCCGAGCGATGCACGTTTCTCTCGTACACGCACGCACGTGGGTGCGAGGCGTTGGGCTCTAACTGAACCCGAGCAAGGCGTTGGGCTCTAACTGAACCCGAGCGATTGCACTGCAGGCTACGCGTTACTGAACCCGACCGATCGATCGATGGCTATTAACTGAACCCGATCGAGCGATTCCTTCGCTACTGCTGCTAACTGAAGCCGATCGATGCTGCCTCTGGATGAACAATGAGCATTGCTGGGGGGTGGATGAACAGTTGCCGATGGGGGTGGATGAGCAGGACCCCATGGTGTTGCCTCTGGATGAACAGGACCCCGACCGATCGAGCCGGTTGGGGCTGGATGAACAGGACCCCGTGGAGGGCAGGATGAACAGGACCACCCCATGGAGGGCTGGATGAACAGTAGCCCGTGGAGGGGTGGTTGAACAGGAGCACGTGGAGAGGGCTGGTTGAATAGTAGCCAGTGGAGTAGCGCGGTGGAGGCTGGATGAACAGGAGCCCGTGGATGAACAGTCGCAGGTGGAGGCTGGAGGAGGTCGACGGTGGATGAACAGTAGCCCGTGGAGGCTGGAGGGGGTCGACGGTGGAGATGAATAGTATCCCGTGGAGTCCCGTTTTGCGGTACGCCACACCCCTCCCGATGAACAGGACCCCCGTTTCGACCGTAGCGCTCTAGCACAAGTCTGTTTCCTCCGTTTTGCGGTATGCCATACCCCTCCCGATCAACAGGACACCCTTTTCGACCGTAGGAGGCCCTTTTCCTCCGTTTTGTGGTACGCCAGACCCCTCCCGATGAACAGGATCCTGTTTCAACCGTGCCCGGTCGAACACAAGGCCATTTCCTCCATTCTGCGGTACACCAGGCCTCGTTTCCATAGGGTGTTCTGTCCAAGCCCTCCCAATGAACACGACGACACATTCTGTTCCGACCCAGCCGGTTGGCTCCCCATGAACACGAGATGACACAGTTTCTTTCCGACCCAGCCATGTACACGAGCCCTGGCCATACGTATGCGTGAGTAGGCGTTCGAGACCCTGCCCGTATGTACGTACGTGGCCGTATTTTCTTTCTTGCACACTGGCCGCTATAGGTACGTGTACATGCTACGTGTGCGCCTCTACTACGACACCTGCGCGCCTCTACATCGACTAGTATGTACGTACACGTTCGTAACCAGAATGACAACACTACGTACGCTTCGACCAGGTGGGTCCCGACTGTCAGGCACTTCCTTGCGTGCAAAGATGTAGCTGGTGGGTCCCAGCAGTTAGGGGGACGAATCGTTTTTTTGCCCGGACGCACTTCCTTGCATGCGAAGATGTAGCTGGTAGGTCCCAACAGTCAGGGGGAAATGTTTTTTTTCGTGAAATACAGTTGCCCGTACGGTGGGTCCCTGTTGTCAGGTGGAGGAATAATTATTTTGTGCGTAATAAGGAGGCACTTCCTTGTTGCGGCCGTGGACCCAGCTGTCAGCCTCTCCACGTACAGTCCACGTCTGATGGAAGCCGTTCCTTGACCATGTTGACCACGCCGCGCCAAGAGCACCAGGGCGGTGGACGATGGCGAGGCCTAGGAAGGGGACGACACGGAGCCGGGGAAGACGCAACAACGGAAGCCCGCACGGAGAGGAGTATGAGGGTTCATTGGTTCGGCTGCAGTGTGAGGCTGCCGTCGCTGCAGGGCCTGGCCAGTGGTGGGAATAGTAGGGGGCGGTGAGGCCTCCGCGGTAGCACAGCCGGTCACGGGAGGCAGGAGCATGCGGCACGACCGGCGCTGCTTTGGGCGGCTGGAGCAAGAAGACCAAAGGTTGAAGAAGCACTACAGCCGTTGGATGGACATAGTACGGTCACTGGAGCTAGAATCATTCATATTGACTAAGTTGACAAAGAAGTCCGTCCCCGTCAACTTAGTAGGCCCACAAGTCAGCCTCCCACCCAGGTGGGTCCCAACTACCAGGGGGAGTATTCATTTTTTTGTGCGTAATAAGGAGGCACCTCCGGTGGGTCCGAGCTGATAGCGGGGGGCATGTTTTTTTCATGAAATACGTTGGCCCGTCCGGTGGGTCCCAGCAGTCAGGGGGAAAAGTTCTTTTCTGCCATATATGGTGGCCAGTCCGGTGGGTCCCTTCTGTTAGGTGGAGGAATAATTATTTTCCGTGTAATAAGGAGGCACTTCCTTGCGGCTGCCGTGGACCCAGCTGTCAGCCTCTCCACGTACAGTACTCTTCCGATGGAAGTCGTTCCTTGACCACGTCAACCACGCCGCGCCGAGAGCACCAGGGCGGTGGACGACGGCGAGGCTAGGAAGGGGACGATGCGGAGCCAGGGAAGACGTGGCAGTGGATGCCCACACGGAGAGGAGTACGAGGGTTCACTGGTTCAGCTGCGGTGTGAGGTTGCCGTCACCGCAGAATAATAGGGGGTGTGGGTGAGTGGAGGGATGCCCTGGCCAGCGGTGGGAGTAGTAGGGGGCGGTGAGGCCTGCGCGGCAGCACAGCCGGCCACGGGAGGCAGGAGCAGGCGGCACGACCGGCGCTGCTTTGGGCGGCTGGAGCAAGAAGACCATAGGTTGAAGAAGCACGACGGCCGTTGGATGGACATCGTACGATCACTGCAGCTAGAATCGTTTATATTGACTAAGTTGACAAAGCCCTTGGTACGCGTCAACTTAGTAGGCCCACAGGTTAGCTTCCGAAACGGTGCGCCCCAGATGTCAGGGGGAGGAATCATTTTTTGGGCCGGTGAAGCTAGAATATCCGAGATTGAAGAAGAAGCATGGCATCCGTTGGATGGACATCCAACGACCACTGCTGCTAGAACCGTGTGTTGACTATAAGTTGACAAAGCCTTGCATACGCGTCAACTCTTTTTTTTTTGAGGGGACGCATCAACTTAGTAAGGCCACAAGTGTGTGGCAGAGAACTTATAGTCCATTTGAGATTTGTAAGAATGTGTAGCCAATTTTTGAATTCTACTGGAATTTACTACAACCCATTTACAGTTTGTTAAAAGTACGGCCCATTTCAACCAACCGTTCAAAACAGAATTCAATAAAATTTCCCACATTTTGATGGGATCCAAAATATTTTTATCCCAAAATTTCTAGTCAGATTAAATACAAGTTCAATATAAATTTATATTACGTAAGAATCCAACGAAACATTGCGCTCGCAACAATTAATGAAATTAAAATTTTCAATATCCAAAAATAATATTTTATAAAGTAATTACGTGTTTGGTGCATTTTTTATAGTTACTGCCCAGTTTTTATAATTACATCCCATTTATTATTTATTAAATCCCATTTTCTTGTTAAGCCTAATGCATCCCTCCTAGGAAAGATTTGCAGCCCAGCGGGGCGGAGAATAACAACTTGACCTTGCCTGGGTATTCCTAAAAAAAGTATAGGTGGGCTAGCCATTTCCAGCTTGAAAAAAAATTAAGATCTGGGCTAGATATCTGGCCTGGGCTAGACGGGCCATAGCCCGCCCAGTTAATAGCTGCAGCGATGTTTTCGTTGTTGTTCAGAGGAGAAAAATTAATATCTGGGCTAAACATCGCTTAAGAAAAACTCTGCAGTGCTCACACCTCAAAAACACAAATACTGCTTGAGTTGCTTGGTCCCAGCTGTCGGCCACTTCTTGTGCAATTCTCTCGTTTATTGACTACATAGGTTGACAATGGTGTGGGACCATGATGTCAGGAAACCAGGATGAAGCAAAAAAATTATAGTTTTATATACTAATAAGGAGGCACTTGCGTATGTGCGGCTATGGCCCTAGTGGGTCCACACTGTCATCCTCTCCAAGTAAAGTCATCTCCTCGTCCTCATGTTTGTTGACCATGTTGACAACGCGAGACGGCGGCGCCACGGCGAGCGCAACAACTCGAAGGACGACGGAGAGGCCTCGCGGGCCCTACGGATGGTCTGATACAGCGCCCGGTGCTCATTCGAGAAGCCAGGATCATAGGGCCACATGGCTGCGATGACATTGTCGTTTGCTTGGTCATCGGTGCTCGTTGAGGAGACGGAGGTTGCAGCACATGTCCTCCTACGCTGGTAGCTCTTCCGCCATTAGGGCGTCGAAGTGCGGCCGCACCTGCTCTATGGTGAACACGGCAAGAACCGGCTTGGACAGTGGCACCGACTCCTGGTCGGAAGCTACGTCCATCGTCTGATTGTCGTCGCTCAGCTCTGCGAGGTAGCTGGTGAGCCAGCATGTCCGACTGCTGGACCAACCCGCTGCCAAGCACAAGTCTGACTGCCCTGGCCCACCCAGACCGCCTCCCTCGCTCGCGCGCGCTTTCCGCCTGAAACGGTCAGTGCCGCCCGCCCCGCTTCCCGGTGCATGCGATTGCTCCGCCTTCAAACGACACAAGTGCCGTCCGTCCGTCCTTCGGCCGCCCACATTAATGATACGCGGTTGCTGAGGCGACTACTTCGGCGCCACACGTCTGTCCCTCCGCCGCCCACCATTGCTAGATAAACTGCTGCGCCGGCCATAACCGCAGTCATCTGCATCCGTTCCTATTCTCCTGTCCACTCCACTTCTGCCCACCATGGCTTCCTCGCGCTCCAGCGCTCTTCAGGACGGGCGGACGATGGACCACGAGGAGATGGCAACCATTGTTGTCGACTAGCCGGCCGGCAGGCAGCCGGAGGACGACGACGTCCCAATGGAGAACATGGTAGTCGATGATCCGGTGCCAACCCCCTCCTCCACGCCATCCTCGCTAGTGCATTGCACCATGACCATCGGCAAGGCCCGTGCCCAATATATGGACACGGTGAGGCAAAAGTGTGAGGAGTAGTTTCGGGAGGCGCAGGCCGACGCTGCCTACAACCACCATCTCCTCTAGGAGCACCTACAGGCGGAGGAGCAGATCGCCGCGGAGCGGGTGGAGCAGGAGGCGCTGCTCGACTTGTGCCGCTCTGCCCGCGAGGGCCGCCTCGAGCGCTGGCGGTCCCGCATGTGGGTGGAGGAGGCTGCGGCCGCCTACAAAGAGGGCGATGAAGCGAGCGAGGCGCTGTTTGGCGAGACCGAGGACGAGGCAGAGGACAATGTCGGCGCCGGCGAGTCCCCGCTCCACTGGCGTCGATGAGGCCCTGCTTCGCCGAGGCCCCGTGGCGCCAACAACTAGGCAGAGGACACCCCCAGCTCCGCCGAGGCCCCACCTAGCCGGCAACGAGGGGAGGATTTCCCCTGCTCCACCGAGGAGCTGCCCGCTGGCAACGAGATAGAGGACATCGCCGGCTCCACCGAGGCCCCGCCCCGCTGCCAACGAGGCCGCGCCACACAGAAAGCGAGGAAGAGTAGAACACGGCAGGTCGCCGCCACTCGGGTCCAAGTAAGGCCACTGCTGCTACCCTCCGGTTGCTGGCACTGAGCTGTACATCATAGAGCAGTTCTATGATTACAGGATGATTGAAGAGCACTCCGTGTTTCTGCAAGCTCATGAGATACAGTCATTTGCTAGAGAACTTGAGCACTTCAGTTGTATGCTACCAGACAAGTTTCTTGCCGGAGGTATCATCACAAAGCTTCCTCCTTCGTGGATCTCATTGGCACTCTTGATGTGGAAGAAAAGGTGAGAGCAAAGGACACGCGTGCTCGAGGAATTGAGGGAGGATCTAGTGCCAATCTGGTACAGAAGAAGAACTTCTAGCCCCACAAGTTCAAGAACAAGGGCAAGTTTGATGGTAAAGCAAAGTTTGATGGGAAGAACAAGGCTGTGCAACACACAAACTTCAAGAAGAAGAATGACAAGAATAAAGGTGTTTGTCATGTGGGGATCCTGATCATTGGGCTCCTAGTTGCCCTAATCACTATGACAAGCTGGCGGGTTGACCACTGACGGTCGATTAGCTTCTTGGCGGCGACGTGGAGTCGGAGAGCTATGTTGGAGAAGGACGCTGCTTCTACTTAACTGCTAGTGCAGTTGGCTGACTAACACGTGGGTCCAACAGGCATCTGGGCCACATGTCAGTTACGCAACTGCACCTGCAGTTAAGTCACTGAAGCTTCTATTCAGCTCAGCCGGACACAGCTGGGTAGCTTCGGTTAATTAATTATACCTTCAACGCACCCCTTTTTAGTTGAAGAATGTATGAAATGTAATGAAATCCTGTATGTTTATATGAAATCCGACCGTGTATGAATGAATTTATTTCGATTAGTTCGAATTCTTGTATCACTGGCATTGGATGAACATGCAAAACAATACATACTAGCATTATTCCCAGGGTGATCACCTCGTTTGCAGCAGTTTCACATGTACTCCCTCCGGTCCTTTCTAGTTCGCATACAAGTTTTGACTGCAGTAAAAGTATCTCTACTGTGACCAATCTTATAGAAAAAAGTATGCACTTTCACAACGTGCAAAGTAAAAAGGAACAGAAGGAGTACAAAGAGTTTGAGCAGCTTTTTAGCGTTCCTATACATTGCAATCAAACACACAGGCCTGGCAATTCATAGAGAACATTCAAAACAATCTATGATTATTCATCTTAGCAATTCACATGTCAGAGCCAATATTTACTTCACAACTAAAGAATAAAGAAAAAATGGATCGAGGCTGCTGACAGCAAAGGGCGTCCCATTCAAAAATATCAAACGCATGTCTTGCTAAAATCAATGAGCAAAAGGTTTTCCCATTCCAAAATATCAAATGCCTACGATTGTGGAATGGGCAGGGTTTGCCATCAGTTCGGACATTGACATGGCACCTTGTGCTAAAGAAACCAGCTGTTCTTTTTGTGCAGTTCCACCAAAATCAACCAAATTCGCGCGTAGCTTGTATGATTTCGCCCTTATATGTTGCAACGCCTTGAACTTATCGGCACCTCCTTTCTTGTGGTGGAAATGAATGATTCAATGTATTCATGAACATTTTGTGCAGTTCCCATTGAAATCAAGCTGAGCACCCCTGTTTGCACAAATACAAAAAAGTGATTAGTATAAAGCAAACTGTACTATGAATTGACAGTTTAAACAGGCACCTACATGGTCCATGTAGAGCACCCTTTTAGAAAAATGGAACTCACCGGAAAGAATCCTAGAACAACACTGCACTCGCGCATGACAACAAGAAAAATGGAGATTTGTCAGTCCTTTTGAGCTGAAGCTAGTTTGGTCTTGTGGGGGGTAATGTAACCATCCTTCAACTTCTCCTTCTGATGAGAAGATAGACAAGGCTTCTTCATCCTGGCATAATCGGAACTAGTCACTTCACGTACTCCATATTCTTCTTCAGAGGAGGATGATCCTATTGTGCACAAACAAGAGGATAACTAAATGCTAGCATCCCTGTTTTCTCAAAAAAGGAAAGGAAATATTCAAAACAGCACAGATGAAGCACTTCTCAAGGACAATACCACTTTTTGATGACAGTATCTAAACAGTAGCACAACACCAATAGAGATGACAAAGCTCAATCATATGGATGAAATCAGTGGGCAAGTACCAACCTTTGTCTGGAGGCTTATTGTGTAGAGCATACAGATGAAGCACTTCTCCGGAACCATCTGTTGCTATCTACTGTGGTGGCCATGCTTACTATATACTCCTTGATTAGATTAATGTTTCCAACATCTTCTTGTGCAGTTCCACTAAAATATATGGTATCTTCAAAGAAGATCCCTGTTTGCACAAGTAGAGATAATTATGTATTACATTAAGAGTGGCATCAAATCAGTGGCAAAACAATTGCTCGTTCTAGCCATAGTAATAAATTAAGATGCAAAACTATATCATTACTTGTGTCATCATAGTTCTAGTGCTTCATTACAGCACCAGGAGTTGATTTTTGTTTTTCTTCCGCTTGTTCTTCCCCTTCATCACTTGGTTCAATAACAGACAAGCTTCGCCTTCAATGTAAGATTTGATATGTCAATTAGGTTGCACAAGTATAGCACTAAACAATGACATTAATTTTCTGATGAAAGTGGCAAAATATAGGCCAACGGTTGTGAAATATCCTTATCTTACCTCAATGGGATATTGCGGTGCACATAGAGATTGGAAGTCTTGTCTCCATTTGTGCAGTTCACTAAAATCAAGCAACATTACTGTACAAGTAGCACAACATATGAAAGCACACTGCAGAATCATGTGAAAGAAGGATAGTACTTGTAGCGACCAGACCTCAAACAGTCTGATCTCTGTGCTCAGGTGTCATCCCTGGATCAGTAATGCTGACACCACACAGTACTCGGAGGATTTATAATAGAGTAGCAATCACACACTTATTACATCGAGTGTCTCAATAGAGAACTTAGTACAATAAATATGGCTTAAAGCCATCTAATAACTATAATAGTGGAAGGCTTGGAAGATAAGTGAGTCCATCAACTCCAACGGCATCACTGAGTATAGAACCACGACCTAAAACTCCTTAATCGTCGTCTGAAAAGTCTGCAACATTAACGTTGCAGCCCGAAACGGGTCAGCACATGGAATATGCTGGCAAAGTAACACATAGAGAGTAATGGAATGAAACAGCTATACTATATGCATATTTGGCTAGTGGAAAGCTCTATGGTTACAATTTTGCGTAAAGCCAATTTTCCCTACTGCAAAGGAATAAATTTTATTTAAATATCATGGTAGTTGTTAAACATTGAAAATGGTTGACAGCATCCTCAATCCCAATTAAGCATCATCATTAAACAAACCCAACAAAATTAAATCTTAGGGTAACATGTTGAGATTCACATGATAATCCAGGTACTAGATACTCAAGTTGTCCATAACTGGGACACGGCTAACCATGATTAGTTTATACACTCTGCAGAGGTTTGCGCACTTTTCCCCACAAGACTCGATCGCCTCCGTTTGGTTTCTCGCACTACATGGTGTTTGAGAAACGGATGACCGAGACATAGTCTTTCAGAAGCGCTAGCACCTTACAATGGATAGACCGTTACACTTACCTTCCCTACATCTACTAGTCTACCCTGTAAGACTTTGCACGACTTAATCAACTATGCTAGAGCCCATAATAGCTTGTGGCTGCACACAGAAGTTTCTAGTATGAAAAATCTCATGATCCCTTTGGGCCTGGGTGGCGGTCCATAAAGAAAAACAGGCAATCCTGGAATACACAGGTACCTCAATCCACCCAGATGTGTGTTTAAGTTGCCACCTTAGATAAACCATTAATTAACAAACTCACATCTGTCATGGATATCACTCACCCAATCCACGTCTACTAGCATAGCATGGCATAATAGGCAAACGTAGAAGTAACTCCCAAAGGTTTGATAATACAACAGGTAATAGGTACTACCTCAACTACTTCCCATCCCACAATTTAATTAGATCCTAATCATGCAATGTTTGAGGATTGATATAATGCAATAAAACTGGGTAGTAGGAGGTATGATCAAAGTGTTACTTGCCTTGCTGATGATCCGCGAAACCTAGAGATTCGAAGTAACAGGCGGTGCACTCCGGGTATTCTATCGCAGACAAACAAACAAGCATACAATAAGTATTCATCTAATGCACGAGTAAAACTCAAATAAGAGATCTAACCAGAAGGTTCAACTTAAGAACTCCGGTTTGCAAAAAGAATCAAATCAAATGAAGCAACAAAAGTCAAACGGCAAAAGAAACAAGCTTCGTTTACTATTCTGGATCTAGGGCAATTTTTATATTGGCAAAAACTTGTTTAAGTTGGTTAAACAGATAGAGGGTTTCGAGACGAAACTCCAGGCGCTTGACTCGCCTGAATCCGATAAATGAGCGAAAAGTTATACTAAAACGAAAATCGGATCAGGAATCGCGATCAGAAAAATCACGGATTTAATCTGAGAAAAAGAAAAACGACGAACGTTCGCTAGAACGAACGAACGGACGAACGCTCGCTAAATAAATAAACCGGAAAAACCGATCTGTTAAAAAAAACCCGAAACTAAAAAAAATAAAAACCGCGACTTTTTTTCTCCTTTAAAAAAACGGGCGGCGAAAACGAGGTTGACCTCGGGCGGCGGGTCCGGCAGCGACGGCGGCGGCTGATTAGGGTTTCGGGCGTGGTGGGCTGGCGGCCCGGGTGAGGCGGCTTATAAAGGCTGCCCCCGGGCGGAGTCCCGCTCGGGTACGGCCCAAAGTCGGTTCGCGTTTTTTTAAATTATTTCGCGCAGAAAAACAAATAAACAAAATACTAAACGGACTCCAAAAATCCCGAAATAAATTTTCCCGGACTTCTAAAATCAAGCCGCACTAGGTGAACATTTATTTGGGGCCTAAATGCAATTTTGAAAAACACACATTTTCCTAAATTCAAATAAAATACCAAAAATCTCCGAAATAAAATCTTATTTGATTTTATTATTAAATCCTCAATATTTATTTATTTTGGGAAAGTCATTTTATTCCCTCTCTCATATTTTTGTAATAGAAATAATTGACGATAAAATAATTAAAATCAAATGATCCTATTCGCAAAATTTGAGAAAACTCAAATATGAAAATAATGAAATCCCCAACTCTGTTCGTGGGTCCTTGAGTTGCGTGGTATTTCTGGGATCAAAACCAAGAGAAAATAAATTATGATATGCAATGATGGTCTAATGTATAACATTCCAAATTGAAAATTTGGGATGTTACAAACCTACCCCCCTTAAGATGAATCTCGCCCTCGAGATTCGGGTTGGCTAGAAAATAGGTGAGGGTGGTCCTTGAGCAAATCTTCCTCTCTCTCCCAGGTGGCTTCATCCTCCGTGTGGTGGCTCCATTGAACCTTGCAAAACTTGATAACCTTGCTGCGGGTGACTCGGCTGGCAAACTCGAGAATCTTAACAGGTTTCTCCTCATAGGTCAAATCACTGTCCAACCGAATTGCTTCCAATGGCACTGTGTCTCTCAAGGGTATGTCAGCCATCTCCGCGTGACACTTCTTCAACTGAGAAACGTGGAACACATCATGAACTCCTGACAATCCTTCAGGTAATTCCAACTTGTAGGCCACTTCTCCCATATGTTCCAATACTCGGTATGGTCCTACAAATCATGGCGCTAACTTTCCCTTAACACCAAAGCGCTTTGTTCCCCGAAGTGGGGATACTCAAACATAAGCTCTATCTCCAACTTCGTAAACTGTCTCCTTGCGTTTAGAATCTGCATAACTCTTCTGTCTGGACTGGGCTATCTTGAGCCTATCGCGAATCAATTTCACCTTCTGTTCAGACTCCTTAATCAAGTTAGGTCCAAACAACTGGCGGTCTCCAACTTCATCCCACGTCAAGGGTGTCCTGCACCTCCTTCCGTACAAGGCTTCGAAAGGGGCCATCTTTAAATTGGATTGATAACTGTTGTTGTAAGAGAACTCTGCATACGGGAAATTCTCGTCCCAACTAGATCAATAATCTAGCGCACAAGCTCTCAGCATGTCCTCCAAAATCTGATTGACTCTCTCGGTCTGTCCATCTGTCTGTGGATGAAAAGCTGTGCTGAACTCTGGCCTGGTACCCAAAGTTTCGTGCAACTGATTCCAGAACTTTGAGGTAAACTAGGTTCCTCTATATGATACTATACTCCTCGGAACTCCATGTAAGCATACAATCCTGGTCATGTATATCTTTGCCAACTTAGCACTGGTGTAAGTGGTCTTTACCGGGATGAAATGAGCTACTTTCGTCAACCGATCGACTACAACCCAAATCGAGTCATAGCCTGAACGAGTCCTGGGTAATCCCGTGATAAAGTCCTTGCCTAACTTATCCCACTTCCATTCGGGTATCGGCAATGGCTGTAGCAATCCTGCTGGCTTCTGATGCTCTGCCTTTACTCTCTGACATACATCACAAATTGCTACATACTCCGCAATATCTTTCTTCGTTCCGGTCCACTAGAAAATATCCTTCAAATCCAAATACATCTTGGTATTTCCTGGGTGAATCGAATATGGTGAATCGTGTGCCTCTTGCAGAATCAACTTCCTGATCTCCGGGTCATTGGGCACATAAACACGGTCTTCAAACCATAGGGTGTCGTGCTCATCCTCATGAAATCCTTTAGCCTTTCCTTCGCTCATTTTCTCCTTTATAGAGGCAATCTCCTTCTCAGTCTTCTGAGCTTCTCTGATTCTACCATCAAAGTTGACTGAATCTCAAATGCTGCTACATAGCCTCTCGGAACTATTTCCAAACATAGTTCACGAAGATTTTCGGCTAACTCCCTTGGTATTTCTCCCGTCATTAGTGTATTGACATGGCTTTTGCGACTTAATGCGTCAGCTACTACATTAGCCTTTCCGGGATGGTAATGCAATCTCATATCATAATCCTTGATGAGCTCCAACCATCTCATTTGTCTGAGGTTCAACTCCTTCTGCGTGAAAATGTACTTCAAACTCTTGTGATCCGTGTACACCTCACAATGATTTCCAATGAGGAAATGTGTCCAAGTCTTCAGTTCATGCACTACGACTGCTAACTCCAAATCATGCGTAGCATAATTCAACTCGTGGGGTTTCAGTTGTCTTGAGGCATATGAAACAACTCTCCCTTCCTGCATAAGCACTGCTCCAAGTCCTCGACATGAAGCGTCGCAGTACACCTCATAATCCTTGGTCTGGTCTGGCAAAATCAACACTGGTGAAGTAACCAAGCGTTTCTTCAACTCCTGGAAACTAGCCTCACATTCCTCAGTCCATTTGAACTTGGTATCCTTCTTTAATAACTCCGTCATAGGCTTCACAATCTTTGAGAAATTCTCAATAAATCTCCGGTAGTATCCTGCGAGTCCAAGGAAACTCCGGATCTCTCCAACTGTGGTTGGTGCTTCCCACTTGGTCACGGTATCAACTTTAGTGGGATCAACTGCTATACCTTCTCTGAATATAACGTGTCCAAGGAATCCTACTTCCTTCAACCAAAACTCACATTTGCTGAACTTGGCATACAACTGATGTTCTCTGAGCTTCTCAAGTACCAATCACAAATGCTCCTTATGCTCCTCTTCATTCTTCGAGTAAACCAGGATATCATCAATGAATACCACGACAAACTTATCCAAGAACTCCATAAATACTTTGTTCATCATCTAATAACTATAACAACGGAAGGCTTGGAAGATAAGTGAGTCCATCAACTCCAACGGCATCACTGAGTATAGAACCACGACCTAAAACTCCTTAATCATCGTCTGAAAAGTCTGCAACATTAACATTGCAGCCCAAAACGGGTCAGCACATGGAATATGCTGGCAAAGTAACAAATAGAGAGTAATGGAATGAAACAGCTATACTATATGCATATTTGGCTGGTGGAAAGCTCTATGGTTACAGTTTTGCGTAAAGCCAATTTTTCCCTACTGCAAAGGAATAAATTTTATTTAACTATCATGGTAGTTGTTAAACATTGAGAATGGTTGACAGCATCCTCAATCCCAATTAAGCATCGTCATTAAACAAACCCAACAAAATTAAATCTTAGGGCAACATGTTGAGATTCACATGATAATCCAGGTACTAGATACTCAAGTTGTCCATAACCGGGACATGGCTAACCATGATTAGTTTATACACTCTGCAGAGGTTTGCGCACTTTTCCCCACAAGACTCGATCGCCTCCGTTTGGTTTCTCGCACTACATGGTGTTTGAGAAACGGATGACCGAGACATAGTCTTTCAGAAGCGCTAGCACCTTACGATGGATAGACCGTTACACCTACTTTCCCCTACATATGCTAGTCTACCCTGTAAGAGTTCACACGACTTAATCAACTATGCAAGAGCCCATAATAGCTTGTGGCTGCACACGGAAGTTTCTAGTATGAAAAATCTCATGATCCCTTTGGGCCTGGGTGGCGGTCCATAAAGAAAAACAGGCAATCCTGGAATACCCAGGTATCTCAATCTACCCAGATGTGTGTTTAAGTTGCCACCTTAGATAAACCATTAATTAACAAACTCACATCTGTCATGGATATCACTCACCCAATCCACGTCTACTAGCATAGCATGGCATAATAGGCAAACATAGAAGTAACTCCCAAAGGTTTGATAATACAACAGGTAATAGGTACTACCTCAACTACTTCCCATCCCACAATTTAATTAGATCCTAATCATGCAATGTTTGAGGATTGATCTAATGCAATAAAACTGGGTAGTAGGAGGTATGATCAAAGTGTTACTTGCCTTGCTGATGATCCGCGAAACCTAGAGATTTGAAGTAACAGGCGGCGCACTCCGGGTATTCTATCGCAGACAAACAAACAAGCATACAATAAGTATTCATCTAATGCATGGGTAACACTCAAATAAGAAATCTAACCAGAAGGTTCAACTTAAGAACTCAGGTTTGCAAGAAGAATCAAATCAAATGAAGCAACGAAAGTCAAACGGCAAAAGAAACAAGCTTCGTTTACTATTCTGGATCTAGGGCAATTTTTACAGTGGCAAAAACTTGTTTAAGTTGGTTAAACGGATAGAGGGTTTCGAGACGAAACTCCAGGCACTTGAATCGCCTGAATCTGATAAACGAGTGAAAAGTTATACTAAAACGAAAATCGGATCAGGAATCGCGATCAGAAAAATCACAGATTTAATCCGAGAAAAAGAAAAACGACGAACGTTCGCTAGAACGAACGAACAGACAAACACTCGCTAAATAAATAAACCGGAAAAACCGATCTATTTAAAAAAAACCCGAAACTAAAAAAATAAAAACCGCGACTTTTTTCCTCCTTTTTTTCTCCTTTTTAAAAAAAACGGGCGGCGAAAACGAGGTTGACCTCGGGCGGCGGGTCCGGCGGCGATGGCGGCGGCGGCTGATTAGGGTTTCGGGCGCGGTGGGTTGGTGGCTCGGGTCGGGCGGCTTATAAAGGCTGCCCCCAGGCGGAGTCCCGCTCGGGTACGGCCCAAAGTCGGTTCACGTTTTTTTTAAATTATTCCGCGCAGAAAAACAAATAAAAGAAATACTAAACGGACTCCAAAAATCTCGAAATAAATTTTCCCGGGCTTTAAAATCAAGCCGCACTAGGTGAACATTTATTTGGGGCCTAAATGCAATTTTTAAAAACGCACATTTTTCCTAAATTCAAATAAAATACCCAAAAACTCCGAAATAAAATCTTACTTGATTTTATTATTAAATCCTCAATATTTCTTTATTTTGGGAAAGTCATTTTATTCCCTCTCTCATATTTTTGTAATAGAAATAATTGACGATAAAATAATTAAAATCAAATGATCCTATTCGCAAAATTTGAGAAAACTCAAATATGAAAATAACGAAATCCCCAACTCTCTCTGTGGGTCCTTGAGTTGCATGGAATTTCTGGGATCAAAACCAAAAGCAAATAAATTATGATATGCAATGATGGTCTAATGTGTAACATACCAAATTGAAAATTTGGGATGTTACAGTACTGACCTCTCATGACGCGGAATTCAAACAACTCACAAGAAGAAGATCTGAACCAAATTTGCCAACATGGATAGGAAGTAAGATCTCCTCTTGTGCAGTTCCACTAAGATCAATCAATCAAGCAATGTTGTCGGTGTGGCACTTTGGTTGAACTGCACAAAACACTCTTAAAACAAAAGTGTTTTGTGCAGTGCAATAAAAGGTCACAATGGCAATGAGGTGAAGTAGATAACCCTGTTTACACAGAGGTGCAAAGGAAACAACTAGTGGTCAATAACGGTGGATGACACAGAAGCCAACAAAAAAAGCATCTACCTTATCTAAATGGGAAAGGAAGCAAGAAAGTAGCATTTCTCAAACGGTCGCATTGATTAATATTAACAGAGAGCTTATATTAACAATAAAATTCGTTAAACATGTAATTTGCTTTTAACTGTGGCATTGCATCAAATTTCCAGCGGCATTATTAGAGGGTGCTTGTTTATAGGTACATTTTGGTGGAGGGACTAAAAAAACTTCGTGTTAGTCCCATCTAAACCAAACAGGAGGGACTTTTAGGGACTAAAAGTGGGCATTTGGGACTAAAGAAAGAAGACCCCGAGGGAGAGTCTTTTTGGGACTTTTTCCAATAGTTACCCCTACCACACATTGCACCTTGCCTCTATTAGTTCATTACTAGCGGTAACATGGTCTTTTAGCATGTCATTTAATAACCTCTAGTCCATGTTTAGTCCCTGGAACCAAGAAGGTAGGGACTAGGGAGTTTTTAATCAAATAGGGCCCAAGATTAAGAACTGCTAAAGAGTTGCACATGATAGTGGACGCACCAGCACCATGTGCATCTACCGATGTACTGGGGTGATGCATAGTCTGTTGTAACAAAGAACAAACAACCAAGGAGCATATTTGTGTTGGTCCCAGTTTTGTTATCTTTAGACACCTTTCCCTATGTGAGCGCAGAAAATCTAGTCCCCCTCAAACACTACAACTTTGTCCCCCAAAACAAAAGATCAGTTTGTTACAGATGTGCATACTGCATTTGCCATTGTTTTCCCTTTTCGACCAACATAGGTGTTGGATAGCCAGTCTGTAGTAGTACTTTCCCCACTTCCTTTCCTCTGTGAACCACGTCCTAGATTTATGTTGTACAACTTTCCACACTACTTTCCCTATTTTTGTCCTCTTTGAACCACGTCTTAGATTCATGTGATACAACTTTCCCCACTACTTTCCCCCTTCCTTTCCTTTTTGAACCACGTCCTAGATTAATGCTATACAACTTTTCCCACTACTTTCCCCCATTCCTTTCCTATTTGAACCACGTCCTAGATTCATGGTATACAACTTTCCCCACTACTTTCCTGTTTGATCCAACACCTAGATTCGAGTGCAGAAGCGGAAAAAGCCCACATGCAGCTAGAGCAATGCATGTGGAATATGTAAATTATACCTTAAGGTTCTTGGGGTGTGGTTCGATGGGCGACCGGAGGACGTTCGACCCACACTATGTACGCTGACGAAGAAGAAGGGGTCGGAGGCCCTCCCGCGCCGCCGCTGGGTGAAAGTGAACAGCTGCATCGGTAGTGGATTCCCTCCCTCACCGACGGCGACAGCGTTAAGCCTCCTTCCCTTCCTGGCGGACGGATCCTGCTGGCTCTTTGACCAGTAGTGAGGGGAGAGAGAGAGGCCAACGAAGTCTTGTTTAGATCTAGATAGGGTAAGAGAGTGTGAAGAGAGAAACTACAAGCAGACCAGCAGTGAGGGGAGAGAGAGAGAGGCCAACAGAGTCTTGTTTAGCTCTGGAGAGGGTGAGAGAGTGTGAAGAGAGCAACTAAAAGCATTGAGGCTCCAACATGTATATATATATACTGGAGAGAGAGTGTGAAGAGTGCAAACCCTAGAAAACAAGCACTGAGGCTGCAGCTTATACGTGATGAGGTGATTATACGGTCACTACGAGATTGTATAGCTCCGTATCCATCCATTTTGACCAGTCAAAGAATCCTCCTAGCACGAATTATGCTCAAGTGTAGTTATCGAACCCGAGACCTCAAGTTTGATGAGCGAACAGGCTAACCAGCTACACAACCCTCCCGTTATGTTCAACGAGAGGAAAAATAACCTTTTATACATTCCTGCATTCGTGTGAGAAGCATGCCGTGTTTTTTGTGTGTGTGGGAGTCATTGGGATTTAAATCATAATTGTGTCATGTGGGTTTGGTGGTAAGAGTATTGATACGTCTCCAACATATCTATAATTTTTGATTGTTCCATGCTATTATATTATCAACCTTGGATGTTTTATATGCATTAATATGCTATTTTATACGATTTTTGGGACTAACCTATTAACCTAGAGCCCAGTGTCAGTTTCTGTTTTTTCCTTGTATTAGAGTATCGCAGAAAAGGAAAATCAAACTTCATGGAACTTATTTTTGGAACGAAAGAAATCTAGAAGACTTGGGGTGTACGTAAGGGAAGCAACAAGGAAGGCACGAGGCAGGGGGCACGCCCACCCCCTGGGCGCGCCCTCCACCCTCGTGGGCCCCTTGTGCCCCCCTGACATATTTCTTCCTCCTATATATACCAATATACCCTAAAACCATCGGGGAGCACAATAGATCGGGAGTTCCGCTGCCAGAAGCCTCCGTAGCCACCGAAAACTAATCTAGACCCGTTCCGACACCCTGCCAGAGGGGGGAACCCTCACCGGTGGCCATCTTCATCATCTCGGTGCTCTCCATGATGAGGAGGGAGTAGTTCTCCCTCAGGGCAGAGGGTATGTACCAGTAGCTATGTGTTTGATCTCTCTCTCTCTCGTGTTCTTGAGGTGGTACGATCTTTATGTATCGCGAGCTTTGCTATTATAGTTGGATCTTATGATGTTTCTCCCCCTATACTCTCTTGTAATGGATTGAGTTTTCCCTTTGAAGTTATTTTATCAGATTGAGTCTTTAAGGATTTGAGAACACTTGATGTATGTCTTGCGTGGGATACTCATGGTGACAATGCGGTATTCTATTGATCCACTTGATGTATGTTTTGGTGATCAACTTGCGGGTTCCGCCCATGAACCTATGCATAGGGGTTGGCACACGTTTTCGTCTTGACTCTCCGGTAGAAACTTTGGGGCACTCTTTGAAGTACTTTGTGTTGGTTTGAATAGATGACTCTGAGATTGTGTGATGCATATCGTATAACCATACCCACGGATACTCTGAGATTGGAGTATCTAGGCGACATTAGGGTTTTGGTTGATTTGTCTCTTAAGGTGTTATTCCAGTACGAACTCTAGGATAGATTGAACGGAAAGAATAGCTTCATGTTATTTTACTACGGACTCTTGAATAGATCGATCAGAAAGAATAACTTTGAGGTAGTTTTGTACCCTACCATAATCTCTTCGTTTGTTCTCCGCTATTAGTGACTCTTTGTTTCATGTTGAGGGATAGTTATATGATCCCATTATGTTATTATTGTTGAGGGGACTTGCACTAGTGAAAGTATGAACCCTAGGCCTTGTTTCAATGCATTGCAATACCGTTTACACTCACTTTTATCATTAGTTACCTTGCTGTTTTTATATTTTCAGATTACAAAGACCTTTATCTACCATCTATATACCACTTGTATCACCATCTCTTCGCCGAACTAGTGCACCTATACAATTTACCATTATATTGGGTGTGTTGGGGACACAAGAGACTCTTTGTTATTTGGTTGCAGGGTTGCTTGAGAGAGACCATGTTCATCCTATGCCTCCTACAGATTGATAAACCTTAGGTCATCCACTTGAGGGAAATTTGCTACTGTCCTACAAACCTCTACACTTGGAGGCCCAACAACGTCTACGAGAAGAAGGTTGTGTAGTAGACATCAAGCTATTTTCTAGCGCCGTTGCCGGGGAGGTTAGCGCTTGAAGGTATATCTTTAGATCTTGCAATCGAATCTTTTTGTTTCTTGTTTTATCACTAGTTTAGTTTATAAAAGAAAACTACAAAAAATGGAATTAAGGATGCCTGATATGCTTCATCTTTTTAATGTATTTCATGGGAATAAGGATTTCGATAATTGTGCTCAAGTGCTAGAAGAAGAATGCATTAAAATGTTTGGCACTAAATATTTGAATGATGAGCATGATTGCAATGTTGTTAGTATGAATTCCTTGAATATCCATGCTAATGATATGCAAAGCCATATGCTTGGGGAAGCTATGTTTGATGAAGATGATATTTTTTGTCCCCCATGTTTCGATGAGCAAATTTATTATGATGAAAGCATGCCTCCTATTTATGATGATTATATTGATGAAAGTGGATTTGGAGAGGTCATGACTTTATTTAGTAATGATTCCACTATTTCGGAAGAGGTTCCAATTGATTATGAGAACAAAGTTGCTATCTATGATGATTATTGTGATGACATATATGCTATAAAGAACAATGATAACCATGAAACTTGTCATCTTGATTTTAACTTTCAATTGGATTATGCCTCACATGATAGTTATTTTGTTGAGTTTGCTCCCATTACTACTCCGAACGAGAAGAATTTTGCTTATGTGGAGAGTAATAAAATTTCTATGCTTGTAGATCATGAAAAGAATGCTTTATGTGATAGTTATATTGTTGAATTCATTAATGATGCTACTGAAAATTATTATGAGGGAGGAACATATGCTTGTAGGAATTGCAATAATATCAAGTTTCCTCTCTATGTGCTTAAAGTTTTAAAGTTATGCTTGTTTTGCCTTCCTATGCTAGTTGATTATTGTTCCCATAAATTGTTTGCTCACAAAATCCCTATGCATAAGAAGTGGGTTAGACTTAAATGTGCTAGTCATATTCTTCATGATGCTCTCTTTATGTTACAATTCTTATCTTTTATGTGAGCATCATTTATATCATCAGGCCTAGCTAGGGGCGTTAAACGATAGCGCTTGTTGGGAGGCAACCCAACTTCATTTTTGTTTCTTGCTTTTTGTTCCTGTTTAGTAATAAATAATTCATCTATCCTCTGTTTAGATGTTTTTTTATGTTTTAATTAGTGTTTGTGCCAAGTAGAACCTTTGGAAATACTTGGGGAAAGTCTTTGCGATCATGCTGTAAAAAACAGAAACTTTAGCGCTCACGAGATTTGCTTCCATGTTTTATTGGAGAGTGATATTTAGTTAATTATTTTTTAAGATGATTAATAGATAAATTACTCACGTCCAGCAATTTATTTTAGAATTTTTGGGGTTCAAGAAGTATACGTTTGATCCAGATTACTACAGATTGTTCTGTTTTTGACAGATTCTGTTTTCTATGTGTTGTTTGCTTATTTTGATGAATCTATGAGTAGTATCGGAGGGTATGGACCATAGAGAAGTTGGAATACAGTAGGTTTAACACCAATATAAATCAAGAGTGAGTTCATTACAGTACCTTGAAGTGGTGTTTTGTTTTCTTTCGCTAACGGAGCTCACGAGATTTTCTATTTTGAGTTTTGTGTTGTGAAGTTTTCAAGTTTTGGGTTAAGTTTTGATGGATTATGGAACAAGGAGTGGCAAGAGCCTAAGCTTGGGGATGCCCAATGCACCCCAAGGCAATATTTAAGGACAACCAAGAGCCTAATCTTGGGGATGCCCCGGAAGGCATCCCCTCCTTCGTCTTTGTTCATCGGTAACTTTACTTGGAGCTATATTTTTATTCACCACATGATATGTGTTTTGCTTGGAGCATCAATTTATTTCGTTAGGATTTTCTTGCTGTTATTTAGAACAATGTTTTGCATCTTTTATTTCAATAAAAGTGGCATTGATAGCCTATACTATGCCTATTTTACAAGTCCACATGTTGCTGTTTGAAAACAGAAAGTTTACCGCTGTTGCAAAAATTCCCCAGAAAAGTCAGAATGAGATAAAATGTTGAAACTTTTTGCATAATAAGCTCTGATAAATTTACTACAGTGTGAAATTTCTTTCATAATTTTTTGGAGGTAGGGAAGTATGGATCTTGCTGCACTCTTTACAGACTGTCCTGTTTAGGCAGATTGTTGTTATGTTTACATTGTTTGCATATGTTTGCTTCTTTAATGATTCTATTTGAGGATAGGACTATTAAATATGCAGAGGCATTTAGTATGCAATGTTTAAAAATAATTTTGGTGATTTTCTATAGTAGAGTATGATAAGGTTTTTGCATTGGTTTATACTAACTTATCTCACGAATCCTTGTTGAGTCTTGTGTGGATGAAGCTTTTGATATTTGGGGAGACCGTGATATGAGAGGAATTAAGGAGACACAAAAGCTCAAGCTTGGGGATGCCCAAGGCATCCCAAGAGACTATTTCAAGAAGTATCAAGCGTCTAAGCTTGGGGATGCCCCGGTTGGCATCCCACCTTTCTTCTTCAACAACTATCAGTTAGTTTCGGTTGATCCTAAGTTTTTGCTTCTTCACATGATGTTTGCCATTCTTAGAATGTCATTTTACTTTGTTTTGCTTGCTGTTTTAATAAAATATCAAGGTCTGAAATTCTTAAATGTTAGAGATTCTTCACATCGTTGCATAATTATTCGACTAATCATTGATCTTCACTTATATCTTTTGGAGTAGTTTGCCATTTGCTCTAGTGCTTCACTTATATCCTTTTAGAGCATGGCGATGGTTCTATTTTATAGAAATTAATGAACTCTCATGCTTCACTTATATCATTTTGAGAGTCTTTAGAACAACATGGTAATTTTCTTTGGTTATGAATTTAGTCCTAATATGATGGGCATCCAAGATGGGTATAATAAAAACTTTCATATAAAGTGCATTGAATACTATGAGAAGTTTGATACTTGATGATTGTTTTGAGATATGAAGATGGTGATATTAGAGTCATGCTAGTTGAGTAGTTGTGAATTTGAGAAATACTTGTGTTGAAGTTTGTGATTCCTGTAGCATGCACATATGGTGAACCGTTATGTGATGAAGTCGGAGCATGATTTATTTATTGATTGTTTTCCTTATGAGTGGCGGTCGGGGACGAGCGATGGTGTTTTCCTACCAATCTATCCCCCTAGGAGCATGCAGGTAGTACTTTGTTTCAATAACTAATAGATTTTCGCAATAAGTATGTGAGTTCTTTATGACTAATGTTGAGTTCATGGATTATACGCACTCTCACCCTTCCACCATTACTAGCCTCTCTAGTACCGCGCAACTTTCGCAGGTACCATAAAGCCACCATATACCTTCCTCAAAACAGCCACCATACCTACCTATTATGGCATTTCCATAGCCATTCCGAGATATATTGCCATGCAAATTTCCACCGTTCCGTTTATTATGTCACGCTTCATCATTGTCATATTGCTTTGCATGATCATGTAGTTGACATCGTATTTGTGGCAAAGCCACCATTCATAATTCTTTCATACATGTCACTCATGAGTCATTGCACATCCCGGTACATCGTCGGAGGCATTCACATAGATTCATATTTTGTTCTAAGTATTGAGTTGTAATTCTTGAGTTGTAAGTAAAAAGAAGTGTGATGATCATCATTATTAGAGCATTGTCCCAGTGAGGAAAGGATGATGGAGACCATGATTCCCCCACAAGTCGGGATGAGACTCCGGACGAATAAATAAATAAATAGAAGAGGCCAAAGAAGCCCAAATAAAAAAATAGAAAAAAAGAGGCCATAAAAAAGGGAGAAAGGCCCAAATAAAAAAATAAAAAAATGAGAGAAAAAGAGAGAAGGGACAATGCTGCTATCCTTTTACCACACTTGTGCTTCAAAGTAGCACCATGATCTTCATGATAGAGAGTCTCCTATGTTGTCACTTACATATACTAGTGGGAATTTTACATCATAGAACTTGGCTTGTATATTCCAATGATGGGCTTCCTCAAAATGCCCTGGGTCTTCGTGGGCAAGCAAGTTGGATGCGCACCCACTTAGTTTCTTTTTGAGCTTTCATATACTTATAGCTCTAGTCCATCCGTTGCATGGCAATCCCTACTCACTCACATTGATATCTATTAATGGGCATCTCCATAGCCCGTTGATACGCCTAGTTGATGCGAGACTATCTTCTCCCTTTTTGTCTTCTCCACAACCACAATTCTATTCCACATATAGTGCTATGTCCATGGCTCACGCTCATATATTGCGTGAAGATTGAAAAAGTTTGAGAACACTAAAAGTATGAAACAATTGCTTGGCTTGTCATCGGGGTTGTGCATGATTTAAATACGTTGTGTGGTGAAGATGGATCATAGCCAGACTATATGATTTTGTAGGGATAGCTTTCTTTGGCCATTGTATTTTGAGAAGACATGATTACTTTGTTAGTATGCTTGAAGTATTATTATTTTTATGTCAATATTAAACTTTTGTCTTGAATTTTATGGATCTGAATATTCTTGCAACAATAAAGAGAATTACTTAGAGAAATATGTTAGGTAGCATTCCACATAAAAAATTCCATTTTTATCATTTGCCTACTCGAGGACGACCAGGAATTAAGCTTGGGGATGCTGATACGTCTCCAACGTATCTATAATATGTCAGGGGGTCCACGAGGATGGAGGGCGCGCCCAGGGGGTTGGGCGCGCCCCCTTGCCTCGTGCCTTCCTTGTTGCTTCCCTTATGTACACCCCAAGTCTTCTGGATTGCTTCCGTTCCAAAAATAAGGTCCGTGAAGTTCAGGTCAATTGGACTCCGTTTGATTTTCCTTTTCTGCAATACTCTAAAACAAGGAAAAAACAGAAACTAGCACTGGGCTCTAGGTTAATAGGTTAGTCCCAAAATTCATATAAAATAGCATATTAATGCATATAAAACATCCAAGGTTGATAATAGATAGGGAGTTCCGTCGCCAGAAGCCTCGGTAGCCACCAAAAACCAATCTAGACCCGTTCCGGCACCCTGCCGGAGGGGGGAACCCTCACCGGTGGCCATCTTCATCATCCCGGTGCTCTCCATGACGAGGAGGGAGTAGTTCTCCCTCGGGGATGAGGGTATGTACCAGTAGCTATGTGTTTGATCTCTCTCTCTCTCTCGTGTTCTTGAGGTGGTACGATCTTGATGTGTCACGAGCTTTGCTATTATAGTTGGATCTTATGATGTTTCTCCCCCTCTACTCTCTTTTAATGGATTGAGTTTTCCCTTTGAAGTTATCTTATCGGATTGAGTCTTTAAGGATTTGAGAACACTTGATGTATGTATTGCGTGGGATACCCATGGTGACAATGGGGTATTCTATTGATCCACTTGATGTATGTTTTGGTGATCAACTTGCGGGTTCCGCCCATGAACCTATGCATAGGGGTTGGCACACGTTTTCGTCTTGACTCTCCGGTAGAAACTTTGGGGCACTATTTGAAGTACTTTGTGTTGGTTTGAATAGATGAATCTGAGAGTGTGTGATGCATATCATATAATCATACCCACGGATACTTGAGGTGACATTGGAGTATCTAGGTGACATTAGGGTTTTGGTTGATTTGTGTCTTAAGGTGTTATTCCGGTATGAACTCTTGGATAGATTGAACGGAAAGAATAGCTTCATGTTATGTTACTACGGACTCTTGAATAGATCGATCAGAAAGAATAACTTTGAGGTGGTTTCGTACCCTACCATAATCTCTTCGTTTGTTCTCCGCTATTAGTTACTTTGGAGTGACTCTTTGTTGCATGTTGAGGGATAGTTATATGATCCAATTATGTTATTATTGTTGAGGGGACTTGCACTAGTGAAAGTATGAATCCTAGGCCTTGTTTCAACGCATTGCAATACCGTTTACGCTCACTTTTATCATTAGTTACCTTGCTGTTTTTATATTTTCAGATTACAAAAACCTTTATCTACCATCCATATACCACTTGTATCACCATCTATTCGCCGAACTAATGCACCTATACAATTTACCATTGTATTGGGTGTGTTGACACACGAGACTCTTTGTTATTTGGTTGCAGGGTTGCTTGAGAGAGACCATCTTCAGCCTATGCCTCCTACGGATTGATAAACCTTAGGTCATCCACTTGAGGGAAATTTGCTACTGTCCTACAAACCTCTGCACTTGGAGGCCCAACAACGTCTATAAGAAGAAGGTTGTGTAGTAGACATGAACTATCCACAGTGGTGCAGAAATAATGCAGCCTTAGTCACCTTACCTCTCTCCACGTAGTACGTTGCGTCCCACCAGTCAGAGGGTGAAACAAACAAATTAATAAGAAAAATTAAAAGCACCAGCGGTGTATCTTACCTCACACATCTCGCTACTGCTCGGGAACACTGTCCAATTGATCCCTCTGTTCGCTCACGTACTATTTTTAGTGAGTCCTTATTATAACATGCACACAATTTTGGGCACTTGTATTCGACCTAAGTCAGTGTGCCACTGTATCTCATACGACTCCCTCCGTCTAGGTGTAATAAGTCACGTTAGAAGGTGCAGCGGGACCAAGGCGCAAGCAGATTGGAGGAGAAGGAGACACTTGACCGGTCATTCCTCCAATCAAAGCCCTGATTTCTGTCTCTAAACGCAACAATTAATCCAAACAACTAAGAGATGCCATTTTAGCTACCATGCAGGGCCATGTATTAACTCGCATGCAAGCCGACTTTGATTTCTTGACTGGTCAACGCGTAGTTGCGCTCCATGCATTCGGTTTCCTGGGGAGATAACAAGGCAGAGTAAGGAGGGTTTGGTTACATTGCTTAGGCTGGTCATAGTGGTGAGTAACTTGGACTAGTACAACATGCATATGTTACTAGTCTATGTTACTACTACATGAAGTTTGCCGTCGGAAGCGAGCCAATCTGGCTCTCCTGAGCTAGCAAGGTTTTTCTAGCCCACCCAAACTAGCTGGCCCACAAAAGCTAACATATTTTAACAGTTCCAAACGCCTAACCTTGCCCGGCTATGCTATAAGTTGTTCTTGCTAAGGATCCAAACGCTCCCTAAGTAACAACGCTCGCTAGCAACGAGGCCAGGAGGGGATTGAGATGCGAAGTTAATGCACGGCGCCTAAACATTTTGGGAATATCTGATTTCTGTAGAATGACTTAACACCTAGACGGAGGGAGTACTACTCCTCAGTCCAGGTTTGATGGAATATTTGTCACCTCTTCTCTTCTTGTACGTACTCCATTTGTATCTCACTTCCTATGGCTTCGCACTCGCACGATTTTCCTATTCTATGAACCTGTGTGCGCGTGTGCATGTGTGTGTTTAACAGCATGTGTGTGTTAGAGATAGCGATATATCGACCTACTCCTATAGAGAGATGGTGTGTAGTGTACGATTTTAGCCACGAGAGTCGGTGCATCCTCTCATTTCCGGGTGTCCGGTAGGGACAGGCGGACAGCTGCCATGCCCGCTCCTGACCAGCCTGGCCCACCCAAAGCCCCCCCATCGCCCGCGCGCGCTTCCCGCCCGAAACAGTCAGCGCCGCTCCAAAGAATCGGTGCCGCATTCATGCCCGGGTAGAGCGGACGCAACCTCTCACTGGCGCCTGCGTTGAAGGGAGAAGCGGATTCGAGAGTGATGGTTGCTTCATCTGTCCAACTTACTGCTGGGTCTATGTTATTTGACGGCTCATTGGTCATTATTACTGAGGTGGTAGGACTGCTGGATGTCCCACGCTTTCAGCGAAAGGAGGTACTACTAGATTACAATTTTCTCCATTCTTACAGCGGAGGAGTGCAAGAGCAGTGAAAACACGCAGGCTCAGTGATTACATGGCCCACCTAACACTACAACTTTATTTATAAATGATGCGGCACCTACTACTCGTTCTCCTATAAATCTTTTGCTTGGCATCTCCAAACTATTAACCTTCCGATTGGCTCTTCACCTCTTCGGGAAGTCGAGGAATAATGGTACTGCAGTATATATCATTCTGGCTATATGAGACCGAATGAATTGCTGCACGTCCACCACGTGGCGAGGGTCGAGGGGCGAGGGAGAGTGCGTACTATTATGTCCATTTGAATATGGACTACATACGGAGAAAAATGAGTGAATCTACACTCTAAAATACGTCTATATACATCAGTGTTTGGAGTATGTACTAGTAGTTCATATTGAAATCTACTAAAGGACATATATTCCAAACAAAATGATAATCTCTCTAACCAAGGTAGGGACGCGGAGTAAACGGAGGGAGTACTAGTATACTTTTCTCCTCGTCCTGCGAGCCACCGCGCGCGTGGGCGAGGGAGCGGGCGTAAGGCGTAGTAAACAAGCTTCACCTCATCCTGCGAGCCACCGCGCCCGTGGGCGGGGGAGACAGCGTACAAGCAAGCTTCTCCTCATTCTGCGAGTTGACAGGACACATCAAAAGTACTGTAGTGTATAGAGCCTTGCCTCTAAGGTAGGCCCCACATGGTTTGCCTCTCTTTTAACAAAACCCACCAAGTCGCAATTTGTTTGTTCACCCATGGTAGACGATCCTCCCTCCATCTAGTTGACAACCAGTACACGTGTCAAATTACCACGTGGGCTGCCTTTTCATACAGAAATAAGCTCCACCGTGTACTCGCGTGGGTGTGGTTGGGAAAGAGATAGGGGTACGTGTGCCGTGTGTGCACCTCTTCTCTTCGTGCACATCCCCCACCTACGTGGGTGTGTGTGAGAAATACAAACCTAGACAAATGGCTTGTGCGTTCGTGAGTGTTTTTTGTTTTGGGGGGAGGTTGATTTCTTGAATGTATTTGTGGGAATATGTGTCGATGACATTTCAAACAAAATTTTGCATGCAATGTGTGTGAAATGGAGGCCTATCCATATAGAGGGTCGGGCGATCCACGAGAAGAGAGGGAGGGGTCTTAGATATCGATAGAGTCGAAGAGAGGATCAAGTGGGTGGGTGCGAGATCGATGAAGAGAGCCATCAAAATTGTGTGTGTGTGCAAGTCAAAGATATAGGGCGACTAACCTAGCTACCGGAATGTCAGAGGGCACATGTCAAGTTTGTGTGTGGCAGGGAGACATGACTAGAGCGCTTGATGTATCGGTGTGTGTGTGGGGGGGAGGGGTGGGGGTAGGGGTAGGCAGATGCCTAACTATAGAGGTAGAACGACTCGTATATGTGTTGAGAATGAGAGACCCAACTATGTCTTGAGGGAGATTGGTCGACATCCATACATAACTGAAGGACGGGAAATAGAGAGAGAGAGAGAGGAGAGAGAGAGAGGGAGGGAGAGGGGTACAGTGCTGGATGGGTGATGGAGTTGCTTCTCGAAGATGGTGGGAGAGGCCTACTAGACAAACTGAGGGTGGAACTGCAATATTATTAATAAGAGTGGGGATGTGTTTCTGTGTGTGCCTGTGCGTGATAGACCTGTCGGGACACATGCATGGATGATGAAGGGGAACCATGTGTTTAGTAAGCAAACCTAACTAGATCGGTAGTTCAATTGTTGTTTGTCGGAGGAAGGGAGAGACATAACTAATGAGGTAGATCGATTGACACGTGGGAAAAAAAAGGAGTTATAAGGACCTAGCTAGCTATATGTATAGCGGGAGATCGGTCAGCGTACGTCCATTTGTTAGAGGCAAATAAGGCCCGGCGAGATGGATAGACAGAGAGAATGGAGCTAGGAGGTGGTGCGAGAAGCCCAGCTACAAGCTAGATAGGGGAGGAGTGTGCGGTTGTGAGACCGATGAAAAGAGGGGCGAGAGTTTACACGTGTGTGGGACCATATGAGAGACACGAGGCAAGGACACATAAAGGAGGAGATTGAAGGTGCATGTGTATGTTGTAGGCAGACATCGCTGGAGAGGTTTATCGATCGGTGTGTGCCGGAAAGGAGTTGTGGAGACTATGGGAGAATGACCTAAATAAAAAAATGAATGTCGCGATGGATAGAATGCCGAGGGAGGGGGAGGGCAAGGAGGGCGTGTGCATGAACGGGAGAAAGTTAGTGGTAGCTACAAAGGTTAGAGGATTGTGTGGGTGTAAGAGACTAACAAAGATCATAATTTGATATTAAAGTGGATTCATATATTTGAATAGGAGATCATAGTGTTTTAAACATATGCATGCATGAATATAGCGGTGATACACGTGTTGTGGTTTTGCACATGTTATACCACAATGTGATAATTCATGGCGTTTGCAACTCATAGCTAAATGTCGAACAATCTAAACCATACTATATATCGAACAATCTCACATTTTATTTGAATTTGTGATAATGTGTGGCGTTTGCAGCTTACAACTAAATATCGAACAATCTAAACAATACTATATATCGAACATTCTCACATTTTGTTTGAATTTGTGGTAATGTGTGGTGTTTGCAACTCACATCTAAATACTTGTAGGCGTAGGGGGCGGGGCACCATACATAATGTGATAAACACATTATACATATGAGACATGGTTTAGTTTGTGAAGATCTAGCTAGAGCTTGAAATGTACTACGATTTGAAATCAACATAAAGTGGATTCAAAAAATCGAGCTCGAGTTCATATAGTACACATAGTTCATATGTAACTCGAGACTAATCATGTGGTGTGCTGTGAAGACAATACACAAACGATGGTTTAACTTGACAATAATGACGATTGTAGATCTTATTAAAACAGAGAAACGAATTCAAATGCTTTGACTTCACAACAATCATTATTGTAGATCTTATTCAAATAGAGAAACGAATTCAAATTTAGTTCATATTGAAGCAGTAGTATATACATTTGGAATGCACTAAAACGTTCATTTGAGTACTAGGTTGCATGCATTATACACGTAGCGAAATATTTTAATTGAACATAACATGAATTCAAAGTTTTGAATGACATTTGTAGTGCGAATTAATTTGGTACAGTACACGTTAGGCTTGTCTGGAAATTTCAACCTGCTCCTTGCTAGCCCGAAATATTTAAGATATATCTTTGTCTCATTTTGCTCCGACAACTCCCTCCATCTCAACCCGCTCCTTGCTATTCCAAAATTACAACGTGCGCGAAAACTTCCACCTCCTGTGAAATCCCGACACGTGAAATGCCCGTGATACCCCTGAACCGAAAGAACCGCCTCAAATCGGTGGGGGTACTTTCATAACTTACCCCACATTTCGGACAAGCGCGTCCCTAAGCCATGGTTCCCCACTCCCATCCCATCCGCCCAGCCATTCGTACACCGGGGCCGACAAAACCCACGAAGCCCCACACCCTCCTCCGTTTGCCACACAGCCGGAGCCTCTTCCCCGATGATGTCGTCCATAGCAACAGCTCGACGTCCCTCATCCACCGTATCAGATGAGGATCCGTCGTCGATCTGGTCGTCTCGCCGGTTCAGCCACCCCGTCCTCCACCTCCAAGGAGCTACCCCGACGTTCACCTCGTCTTTCGTGCCACCTCCATTCCCACACTGCCGTCTTCACCTGCACCACCGGAAGAGCATCATCATCACCGTTTCCTCGGATGAAGCCGGGGCCTAATCGGTGCCACCAAAGAGGTTGTACACTAATCGCCGCATTTTCTTCTTGATTCGATCTCACGGTGCTGCCGGCGCTCGGTCCTGAGCCGACACGGCGCGGATCCATCCATGGCGGCGTCGCCAGCCACTTCCTCCATGGTGTCGCTCCCTCGGCGGCGACGTCCACATCAGTAGGAGCTGCTGCTGTTTTAGCTCTCGCTCGCGCTGCTGCTCTGCTCTTGCTCTCGGTCCCCTGCCTGGTCTGCTCTTGCTCTTGCTCTTGCTTGCGCTGTTGCTCTTGCTCTTGCTCTTGCTTGTGATGTTGCTCCGATTTAGCTACACTTCAGTGGACTGAATCGACTTTTGGGTCAGTCAATTTTTTAGGGGGTGGGGGG
>NC_041384.1:547001111-547107770 GCF_002162155.2 Triticum dicoccoides
GGGGCGGTGGTCGCCGGTGGTGGTGGGGCGGTGGCGTGGGGATCGCCGGAGAAAAAGCTCAGCATGGGGGGGCCTATAGGGATGGCCGGGGCGGCGGCAGACCGACGGTGGGGAGGGCGGGCGGGGCGGCGCACCGCTGGCCGTGGGCGGCGGGGGGCGGCTGTTTGGCCGGTTTTGGCTGGCGGCTCAGGGGGGTGGAGGTTGAAGATGAACTGCAGGCCCTTGATTTCGTATCTAACGGCTGCAAAATTGACTGACCAGAGATGAAAAAGTCAGTCGACTAACTTGTAGCCTCACCTCTAGTGCGTTTAGTTTCAATAGTAAAATTCAGTTTCGACAGTTAAGTTCAGTTTCGACAGTTAAATTCAGTTTCGACAGTTAAGTTCAGAGATGAGCTGCTGATGTATACATCTAGAAGTTTGTGGTTATGTGTTTTACGTCATCTATTGGAGATGCTATTAGAATTCCACTCAGGTTAACATTGTCTCTCTTGTCCTGCTTCAGCCTCGGCGTCGTACAACTTACCGGAGCTGCTCCAACGACGAAACCCTCCATCACAGCGGAGCAGTACCTCGGGCTCCATCTCCAGACGCCTAAGATCTTCTTCCCCTCCTCCGACAGCCAAGTCAGCCGGAGCATCCTCACCGGCCAACCCAATCACGCTGAGATCGACATGGCTTCGCCAAAGAGGAGTACAGTTCTTGTGGTTTGACTTAATCTCACCATGCTTCTTTGCATCCTGTGATCTTCCAATTCTTGTGAACCAAACAACCAGATTGGCAGAAATCTTGTGTTATTAAATTCTCTATTTTGCACGTGCATTCCTATCCTATTCCTGTCTATTTCCTATCCCTGCATTGTTAGAATCCTCAAATTCAAACAAGCCCTTACACAATTACTTCTGTTATAGATATGTGTTAAAGAAAACATTATGTGGTTTGTCCTGCTCCTGCGGTGGTGTGTTCCACCCCAGCTCAGCTGCTCCAACAATGGAAGGGTTCACCACAGCAGGGATCCACTCTCCAGACTATCTTTCGCCGCCTCAGATCTTCTTCCTCGCGGCCGGCATCCATGACAACTGCATTACCATCATCAACTGAGCAGATGACCTTGAGGACTACACGGGTCCGCAAGAGAGGTCGCACTCTTCCGTGTCTGCTTATGTTATGCATTGCTTAATATGATGACATGCTACTTTATCATCGTGTTCACCTATTAGACTCCGACTCAGGTCCAAACTTATGCTAAAACTTGATTTTTTTAAATGGTTGTGGGGTACATATTGGGGCAGCAATCAGTAATATCTGTCTACTATCTGGTTAATCTCGGGTGTCTACTATGAGGTTCATGTTGGGTGCAAACAAACATTAAAGGAGCCATTATCTGTATTTTTAACTAAAGCTATTATGTGCCTGCTATCATTAGTTTTGGGCCTATCCACAGTTTGCTACCTTCACTCTAGATTTGTGCATGCACTCCTTACGTAATCTCACTATGTTCTATTCCTATGCATGTCAGTTATTGTACACAATGGAACTGAACATGTAGAGCAAAAGAGACGAGCCTTGCGTGGCAATAAAATTTCATGCAGTCGTCGCTCCATGGTGGGCGCAAAGGCAGCCCCCCTCCACCCATTTCGGATCGTAATCAAGAGGAAGATAACTGTTCTGAGGGGGATTCAGAAGCATAAGACCACTCCTATTTACCCCATGAGGTCTTCGCTCTAACTTGGCATGCTGATGTTGGTAATATCATGCATATGGTGCCTTGCATTGCGTACTGTATACATCAAAGATGTCATCTACTTAGTTTAGACATGCTTTGTGTCAATGCCATCTATTTAGTTTCTTTATCATATATGTGAATCATGCAATGCCATCTTGTTTAGCCAGGCATCATATATGTGAATTTTGCAATGCCACCCTGGTTAGCCAGTCATCTTATATGTGAATTATATCATGACATCATTTTTTTATTACGTGTTAAATTTGTCAACTATTTTAGTACATTCAATTACTCTTCCTATGCATCTGCCATTCGGCATGGTCATGGAAAAATTTGGAGTGGAAACAAGGTCTTCAGAGCAGACAGATGACCAGTCCTATTCCCCCCCCCCCCGAGGTGCATGCTCTAACTTGGCAGGGTTATGTTGCTCATATCGTGTGTATGGTATCTTGCATTGCTATGTCATTTGCTTAGTTTAGACATGATTTGTGTGAATGCCACCTGTTTAGTGTCTAATTACCATATATGTGAATTATGCAATGCCATCTTTTTGCAAGAAATTATATATGTGAATTATGCAATGCTATCTTGTTGCAAGGAATTATATATGTGAATTATGCAATGCCATACTGTTTAGCCAAGCGTCATATATGTGAATTATAGCATGCCGTACTTTTTTTGTATTTCTCATTGCTTTTGTCGACAATGTTTGTATATTCAACTGCTCTTCCTGTGCATCAACCATTTGAATTGGTGATGGAGAAATCTGGAGTGAAAACAAGGTCTTCAGAGCAGACAATGCTACTTGGTGAAGCAGATATGTTGCTGGTTACAGATAGCTCTTCAGAGGAGGATTCAGAGGCAGATGACCAGTCCTATTATCCCCCTGAGGTGTATGCTCAAACTTGGCAGGGTTATATTACTCATATCATGCATATGCTGTATTGCAATGCTTAGTTTTTACATCATATACACGATATTGAATGCCATCTCCTTAGTTGACACATCATATATGCGATTGCCCTCTGCTCACTTCCTTAGTATATAAATCATATATTCGAATTATATCATGCCATGATGTTTACATAGACAACATGTATCTGAATTATGGCATGCCAACCCATTTTCTAAAGACATAATATAGTTATATCATCTCATCCTGTTCACATAGTCATCATATTTTGAATTATGTCATTCTATCCGTGAATTATATCATTCCATCATGTTTCCATCGATGGCATGTTTGTGATTTATGGCATGCCAACCACTTTAATATACACATCGTATAGTTATATCATCTCATCCTATTTACATAATCATCATATTTTGAAGTATGTCATTCTATCCTGTTTAGTTAGCCATCATACATGCAAAATTGTGTCATTCTATCATGTTTAATTAGCCATCATATATTTGAAATTATGTCCTGCTATTCTGTTTGGTTAGACAACATAAATGTGAATTATTTCATGCCCTGTTTTCTTCCCTACTATCCATTGCGCCTGTCTATTTTACAATATCTGTACATTCAATTACTTTTCTTGTTTATCAGCCATTTCAATTGGAGGGGGTGATGGCAGTATCTGAGGGAGTAAAAACACGATCTTTAGAAAAGATCATGCTACCCGTCGATGGATATAGAACCACGGTTGTACTTGCCCAAGAACCAGCCCCACCACACATAACCCAGACTCATGCAGATTGTACCCCTACCCAGTTGGATAGAGAACCGGCTACACCCCTTCGAACCCCAACCCCTGCAGATAGTAAGCCAGTTCCCATTGACACATCACCGTCTCCACCATAGAGCTCCCAAACACGAGCAGTTAGTACGGCAACTACAGTGTGCAAAGCACAAGGACCACCACTCTGAATCCCAAATCAACGCTTAAAGCAGAAGAAGAATTGTTCTCAGGTCAGGTTCCGTAGCTATGGTTCATACTACTTTGCTCTTGCATCACTGTATTTACTCATACCAACTAATTTCAAATTTGAAGGATGCAATTGAAACTCCAATGGCGCAACAGGTATGTTTTAAACCTGTTTCTTTAATGTGTTTGTTGTTGTAACTAGCTCTATGTTGATTTCAGTTTCAATTGAATAAACAATTATGTTATCATGCCATGCACATTACAAGTGTTGTTATTGTTGTGTAGTTTCCCACACTTATATTCTGTCTATGCTGCTTTGTCTTAAATAGATATGATTCGAACTGTATCTATCTTGATTTGGCAACATAAACTAGAATGATATAGACCATACAGTGACCATACTACATAGTAATATGTTTGTTTCATGATGTTATCCTGTCCACCTTACTACTAAACTGGTTTACCAAAATGAGTTTCATATACTACATTGTAAACCTGTGATGTGTTTGTTTGTTTCTCCTTTAGAACGCGTATAAAATATTGGAGAAGAGTACCCCGTTATGCAATGGTAAAGGAAGTAATGCAGATTAGGTTCAAGATTGTGAGACATCCCTGCTGTTCTCCAAGAAAGATGATAAAAACTATATTGAAGACACTCAGACAACCCCAAAGTCCTGTCTTGATGTAGTGTTCGAGTTACTGGCTACTACTGCTGGCACCAGCTCTTCGAACTCGCTGCCTGAATCATTTAGGCTTCTTGAGTCTCAACTTCAAGTTGAAAGACATTGATCAGATGTTATGCGACAGGAAGCCGAAGGACTGAGGAAGTCCCTGCAGAATTCAGGTGCATACTTTCTGGTGCAACAGCAAGTGCTGGAGGATTTATGCACCAAACAAGAGAAAGTTAATAAGCTTGCTAAGCATCTTGCCAGCATTATGGGTACCCAGGATATTGTTTCTTGAGCTCTTCTGAAGTGCTTTTAGTTCTGGACTTGTTTTGCTGCGGCGTTTATATGCTGCTTTGTTCCCTATATTTGCACTTGTGGCGAACTTTGATGCCTAGTGGATGTAATATGTGTAATAGCCATGATAGCATAGCGTAAGTTGCTTGCTTATTTATTTCCGTTGTCTTGTTTATTTGTTTTCTTGTAGTCAGTGCAGTTCTTTTTCCGCGGTTTGCTAGTGGCCGCAATAACCTATTTTTTAAAACTAGGCCACATTAACAATGGGCTACATATTTACTGTAGTTAACATGGGCCTCCTACAGGCCGTAGAAACAATGGGCCTTCTAAGGGCCGTAGAAACAATGGGCCTTCTACGGGGCGTAGACACAATGGGCCTTCTACGGGCCATATCATCAATGGGCCTTCTACGGGCTGTATGATCGGTTGGCCAAACATGGGCCAATAACAGACCACATTATGGCCGTAAATGGGCTAGAGTTGAAATCGTCCGTTCATGGGCCGACCATAACGGACCATCGTTAATAGTCTATATTTGATGACGCTATGAAAACGGCCCTACGTATTAACGGGCCACAAATGGGCCGACTGTAACCACGGGCTGTATTTGGCCCACAAGCAGAAAATGACAGTAACGGGCCAAAAGTAAACTAATGCTGGAAATGAGCCCAAGAATAAATGGGCCCTGAGAAGGCCGAAAGATAACATGGGCTGGAAACGGCCCAACGGAATAATGGGCCGTTAATGGGTATAAAGTGATACGCTGTTCATTACGGGCCAGTTTTACCACGGGCCGTAACGGGCCGAGGAGTACTAAGGGCCTCATATGGGCCAAAAGACGTCATGGGCCATACGTGGGTCGGAAGTTAAAATAGGCTAGAATTATATTGGACGGCCCAGATGACGCAGCTGGGCCTAATTTGGATAGGTCGTAAACGGGCCCTGGGTTAGCGGGCTGTAAATGGGCTATATGTGAACATGCCATTAACAGGCTTGCCATGGGCCAGCCCGCCACCTTTTGACCAAGTCAAACGGGCCGACCTTTTCATAGGAATGGGCCTCTGTTGGGCCGTGCCACGTTTCGATATATCATAGGTGCTTTGGGTCCAATGAGTGGATGACATATGTCCCAAGGTGAGCCGACACATGTTTCTTCCAGCCAATGATGATTTTACATGTGGAAAATCCCCATTGGTCAGGGCTGTTAACGGGTTATCGGATCTAAAACTAGACCCTATAGCTTAACGGCGTTCCGTTATGGTGGATGCCACGTGTCAGTCACCCTTGACGAAAGCACTTCTGTGACGCGTGATTTATCGTCAGGGAAGTGGACACTTCTGTGATGATAATTTTGGTAATGTCATGGAACACTTCTACGACAGCACAGGTATGACTATCTTGATTCTGTCATAAATTTGTCATGGATGTACATGCATGACAGAAAACGTGACCTACTATGACAAACATGTATCATCACGGAAGTGTATTTTTTTGTAGTGTCACCTCCATAACCGAGAAATATTTCCTTAGTCCTCTTAGGTAACTAAGGATAACTTTGACCGCTGTCCAGTGATCCATTCCTGGATCACTATCGTACCCCCTTGCCAAACTCATGGCAAGGTACCCAATAGGTCTGGTACATAACATAGCATACTTTATAGAACCTATGGCTGAGGCATAGGGAATGACTTTCATTCTCTTTTTATTTTCTGTCGTGGTAGGATTTTGAGTCTTACTCAACTTTACACCTTGCAATACAGGCAAGAACTCCTTCTTTATCTGTTCCATTTTGAACTACTTCAAAATCTTGTAAGGTATGTACTCACTGAAAAAACTTATCAAGCGTCTTGATCTATCTTTATAGATCTTGATGCCCAATATGTAAGTAACTTCACCGAGGTCTTTCTTTGAAAAACTCCTTTCAAACACTCCTTTATGCTTTCCGGAAAATTCTACATCATTTTCGATCAACAATATGTCATTCACATATACTTATCAGGAAGGCCGTAGTGCTCCCACTCACTTTCTTGTAAATATAGGCTCAACCGCAAGTCTGTATAAAACTATATGATTTGATCAACTCATCAAAGCATATATTCCAACTCTGAGATGCTTGCACCAATCCATAGATTGATTGCTAGAGCTTGCACATTTTGTTAGCACCTTTAGGATTGACAAAACCTTCTGGTTGCATCATATACAACTCTTGTTTAATAAATCCATTAAGGAATGCAGTTTTGACAACCATTTGCCAGGTTTCATAAAATGTGGCAATTGCTAACATGATTCGGACAGACTTTAAGCATCAATACGAGTGAGAAAATCTCATTGTAGTCAACACCTTGAACTTGTCAAAAACCTTTTTCAACAAGTCAAGCTTTGTAGATAGTGATACTAGTATCAACGTCCGTCTTCCTCTTGAAGATCCATTTAATCTCAATGGCTTGCTGA
Source organism: Triticum dicoccoides (assembly GCF_002162155.2). Classification (NCBI taxonomy): domain Eukaryota; kingdom Viridiplantae; phylum Streptophyta; class Magnoliopsida; order Poales; family Poaceae; genus Triticum; species Triticum dicoccoides. The sequence goes on from NC_041384.1 coordinate 547,008,121, forward strand.
TCATCGGGCAAGTCCACCACAGTCCACACTTTGTTGTTATATATAGATCCTATCTTAGATTTCATGGCCTCAAGCCATTTATTGGAATCTGGGCTCATCACCGCTTCCTCACAGTTCATAGGTTCATCATGGTCTAGTAACATGACTTCCATGATAGGATTACCATACCAATCTGGTGTGGAACATGCTCTGGTTGACCTATGAGGTTTGGTAGTAACTTGTTCTGAAGTTTCATGATCATCATCATTAGCTTCCTCTCTAGTTGGTGTAGGCATCACGGGAACGGTTTTCTGTGATGAGCTACTTTCCCATTCAAGAGAAGGTACAATTACCTCATCAATTTCTACTTTCCTCCCACTTACTTCTTTCGAGAGAAACTCCTTCTCCAAAAAGGATCCATTCTTAGCAACAAAGATCTTGCCTTCAGATCTGTGATAGAAGGTGTACCCAACAGTTTCTTTTTGGGTGTCCTATGAAGACGTACTTCTCCGATTTTGGTTCGAGCTTATCGGGCTAAAGCTTTTTCACATAAGCATCGCAACCCCAAACTTGAAGAAACAATAGCTTAGGTTTCTTGCCAAACCATAGTTCATATGGTGTCATCTCGACGGATTTAGATGGTGCCCTATTTAACGTGAATGCAGCTATCTCTAATGCATAACTCCAAAACGATAGTGGTAAATCGGTAAGAGACATCATAGATCACACCATATCCAATAAAGTACGGTTACGACCTTCAGACACACCATTATGATGTGGTGTTCCAGGTGGCGTGAGTTGTGAAACTATTCCACATTGTTTTTAAATGAAGGCCAAACTCGTAACTCAAATATTCGCTTCCGCGATCTGATCGTAGAAACTTTTATTTTCTTGTTACGGTGATTCTCCACATCAATCTGAAATTCTTTGAACTTTTCAAAATTTTCAGACTTGTGTTTCATCAAGTAGATATACCCATATCTGCTCAAATCATCTTGAAGGTCAGAAAATAACGATACCCACCACGAGCCTCCACACTCATCGAACCACCTACATCAGTATGTATTATTTCCAATAAGTCAATGGCTCGCTCCATTGTTCTGGAGAATGGAGTTTTAGTCATCTTACCCATGAGGCATGGTTAGCAAGTATCAAATGATTCATAATCAAGTGATTCCAAAAGTCCATCCGCATGGAGTTTCTTCATGCGCTTTACACCAATATGACCTAAACAATAGTGCCACAAGTATGTTGCACTATCATTATCAACTTTGTATCTTTTGGCATCAATATTATGAATATGTGTATCACTAAGATCAAAATTCAATAAACCATTTATATTGAGTGTATGACCATAGAATGTTTTATTCATGTAAACAGTATAACAATTATTATTTGACTTAAATGAATAACTGTATTACAATAAACATGATCCAATCATATTTATGATCAACGCAAATACCAAATAACATTTATTTAGGTCCAACACTAATCCTGAAGGTAGAGGGAGTGTGTGATGGTGATCTTATCAATCTTGGAATCACTTCCAACACACATCGTCACTTCGCCCTCAACTAGTCTCCGTTCATTTTGTAACTCCAGTTTTGAGTTACTAATCTTAGCAAGTGAACCGGTATCAAATACCCAGGGGCTACTATGAACACTAGTAAAGTACACATCAATAACATGTATATCAAATATACCTTTGTTCACTTTGCCATCCTTCTTATCTGCCAAGCATTTGGGGCAGTTCGGTTTCGAGTGACCATTCCCTTTGTAGTAGAAACACTCAGTTTCAGGCTTAGGTCCAGCTTTGAGCTTCTTCACGGGAGTGGCAACTTGCTTGCCATTCTTCTTAAAGTTCCCTATCTTTCCCTTGCCCTCTTTTCTTGAAACTAGTGGTCTTTTTAACCATCAACACTTGATGCTCTTTCTTGATTTCTACCTTCGCTGATTTCAGCATCGTAAAGAGCTTTGGGAGTCATTTTCGTCATCCCTTGCATATTATAGTTCATCACGAAGTTCTAGTAACTTGGTGATAGTGACTAGAGAACTCTGTCAATCACTATCTTATCTGGAAGATTAACTCCCAGTTGATTCAAGCGATTGTAGTACCCAGACATTCTGAGCACATGCTCACTAGCTGAGCTATTCTCCACCATCTTGTAGGCAAAGTACTTGTCATAGGTCTCATACCTCTAGACACGGGCATGAGTCTGAAATACCAATTTTAGCTCTTGGAACATCTCATATGCTCCGTGACGTTCAAAACATTTTTGAAGTCCCGGTTCTAAGCCGTAAAGTATGGTGGACTAAACTATCAAGTAGTCATCATATCGAGCTTGGGCATGAGTCTGAAATACCAATTTCAGCTCTTGGAACATCTCATCTGCTCCTGCAATAGGTGTGTCACCTAGCGGTGCGTCAAGGACATAATTCTTCTATGCAGCAACGAGGATAATCCTCAGATCACTAATCCAGTCATCACGGATCTAGTCCGCATCATTGCTACTATCATCTTTCAACTTAGTTTTCTCTAGGAACATATCAAAAATAAAGCAGGGGAGCTATACGTGAGCTATTGATCTATAACATAGATATGCAAATACTATTAGGACTAAGTTCATGATAAATTAAGTTCAATTAATCATATTACTTAAGAACTCCCACTTAGATAGACACCCCCCAAGCCATCTAAATGATCACGTGATCCAAATCAATTAAACCATGTCCGATCATCATGTGAGATGGAGTAGTCTTCAATGGCGAACATCTCTATGTTGATCATATCTACTATATGATTCACGTTCGACCTTTCGGTCTCCAGTGTTTTGAGGCCATGTTTGTACATGCTAGGCTCGTCAAGCTTAACCCGAGTATTCCGCATCTGCAAAACTGTCTTGCACCCATTGTATGTGAACGCAGAGCTTACCACACCCGATCATCATGTGGTGTCTCGGCACGATGAACTGTTGTAACGATGCATACTCAGGGAGAACACTTATACCTTGAAATTTTAGTAAGGGATCATCTTATAATCATACCTTCATACTAAGCAAAATAAGATGCATAAAAGATAAACATCACATGCAATCAAAATATGTGACATGATATGGCCATCATCATCTTGTGCCTTTGATCTCCATCTCCAAAGCACCGTCATGATCTCCATCATCACCGGCTTGACACCTTGATCTCCATCGTACCGTCATTGTCGTCTCGCCAACTATTGCTTCTACAACTATCGCTAACGCATAGTGATAAAGTAAAGCAATTACATGGCGGTTGCATTTCATACAATAAAGCGACAACCATAAGGCTCCTGCCAGTTGTCGATATCTTTTACAAAACATGATCATCTCATACATCAAAATATATCACATCATGTCTTGACCATATCACATCACAACATGCCCTGCAAAAAGAACTTAGACATCCTCTACTTTGTTGTTGCAAGTTTTACGTGGCTGCTACGGGCTTCTAGTAAGAACCGTTCTTACCTACGCATCAAAACCACAACGATGTTTCATCAAGTTACTGTTTTAACCTTCAACAAGGACCGGCCGTAGTCAAATTTGATTCAACTAAAGTTGGAGAAACAGACACCTGCCAGCCACCTTTATGCAAAACAAGTTTCATGTCTGTCGATGGAACCGGTCTCATGAACGTGGTCATGTAAGGTTGGTCTGGGCCGCTTCATCCAACAATACCGCCGAATCAAAATAAGACGTTGGTGGTAAGCAGTATGACTATGACCGCCCACAACTCTTTGTGTTCTACTCGTGCATATCATCTACGCATAGACCTGGCTCGGATGCCATTGTTGGGGAACGTAGCATGCAATTTCAAAAAAAATTCCTACGACCATGCAAGATATATCTAGGAGATGCATAGAAACGAGAGGGGAAGAGTGTGTCCACGTACCCTCGTAGACCGAAAGTGGAAGCGTTAGCTTAACGCGGTTAATGTAGTCGAACTTCTTCTCAATTCAACCAATCAAACACCGAACATACGACACCTCCGAGTTCTGCACATGTTCAGCTCGATGATGTCCCACGAACTCTTGATCCAGCAAAGTGTCAAGGGAGAGTTCGTCAGCACGACGGTGTGGTGACGGTGATGGTGAAGTGATCCGCGCAGGGCTTCGCCTAAGCACTACGTGAATATGACCAGAGGCATAAACTGTGGAGGGGCGCGCCGCACACGGCTAGGAATCAATGTTGTGTGTTCTAGCGGTGCCCCCCTCATATATATAGGTTGGAGGGGAGGAGAGGCAGCCAAGGGGGCACCCCAAGTAGGAGGAATCCTACATGGGCGCCTCCCAATTCGGCCTCTCCCCTTTCCTATTCCTATTCGGAGTAGGAAGGGAAGAGGGGGGAGGGGGAATCCTATTCCCTTTTTCCTTTCCTCCTTCCCCTTTCCTTCTCCAATTTGGCCAGCCCATATGAGAGGGGCGCACCAGCCCCTTTGTTGTTGGTGTGTTTCCCCTCTTGGCCCATAAGGCCCATATCTTTTGCCGGGGGTGCCCGGAACCCCTTCCGGTGACCCAATAAGTACCCAGTGCATCCCGAACACTTCCGGTGTCCGAATACCAGTGTCATATATATATATATATCAATCTTTACCTCTCGACCATTTTGAGACTCCTCGTCATGTCCGTGATCTCATCCGGGACTCCAAACAATCTTCGGTCACCAAAACACATAACTCATAATACAAATCGTCATCGAATGTTAAGCGTGTGGACCCTACGGGTTCGAGAACTATGTAGACATGACCGAGACACATCTTCGATCAATAACCAACAACAGAACCTGGATGCTCATATTGGTTCCTACATATTCTACGAGAATCTTTATCGGTCAAACCATAATGACAACATACGTCATTCCCTTTGTCATCAGTATGTTACTTGCCCGAGATTCGATCGTCGGTATCTCCATACCGAGTTCAATCTCGTTACCGGCAAGTCTCTTTACTCATTCCGTAATGCATCATCCCGCAACTAACTCATTAGTCACATTGCTTGCAAGGCTTATCATGATGTGCATTACTGAGAGGGCCCAGAGATACCTCTCCGATACTCGGAGTGACAAATCCTAATCTCAATCTATGCCAACCCAACAAACACCTTTGGATACACCTGTAGAGCATCTTTATAATCACCCTGTTACATTGTGACGTTTGATAGCACACAAGGTATTCCTCCGGTATCCGGGAGTTGCATAATATCATGGTCGAAGGAATATGTATTTGACATGAAGAAAGCAATAACAATAAAATTGAACGATCAATATGCTATGCTAATGGATGGGTCTTGTCCATCACATCATTCTGCTAATGATGTGATCCCATTCATCAAATGACAACACATGTCTATGGTTAGGAAACTTAACCATCTTTGGTTAACGAGCTAGTCTAGTAGAGGCTTACTAGGGACACGGTGTTTTGTCTATGTATCCACACTTGTATCAAGTTTTCGGTTAATACAATTCTAGCATGAATAATAAACATTTATCATGATATAAGGAAATATAAATAACAACTTTATTATTGCCTCTAGGGCATATTTCCTTCACTAACAACAGTCCTGGGGGAGTTTTGTTTGTATTTATTTTGATTTGATTTGAGCACAGGACTGGGCATCCCGGTTACCAACCATTTTCTTGTGAATGATGAGCGGAGTCCACTCATCATGAGAATAACCCACCTATCATGGAAGATATTGACAGGCCTAGTTGGTACATGAGCGATTTGGGCATACAAAACAGATTATCATTTGAAGGTTTAGAGCTTGGCACATGCAAATTAGTTTGAACGACAGGTAAATACCGCATATCGGAAGGTATGGTGGACTCATATGGAACAACTTTGGGTTTTATGGAAGTGGATGCACAAGCAGTATTCCCGCTTAGTACAAGTGAAGGCTAGAAAATGACAGGGAAGCGACCAACTAGAGAGCGACAACAGTCATAAACATGCATTGAGATTAACCAACATTGAATGCAAGCATGAGTAGGATATAAATCACCATGAACATAAATATCATGGAGGCTATGTTGATTTTGTTTCAACTACATGTGTGAACATGTGCCAAGTCAAGACACTCGAATCATTCAAAGGAGGATACCATCCTATCATACTACATCACAACCATTTTAATTTCCATGTTGGCACGCAAGGTAAACCATTATAAATGCCTAGCTAATTAAGCATGGCATGAGTAACTATAATGTCTAATTGTCATTGCAAACATGTTTCATTCAAAATAGGCTGAATTAGGAACGATGAACTAATCATATTTACAAAAACAAGATAGGTCGAGTTCATACCAGCTTTTCCTCATCTCAATCATTTTATCATATATCGTCATTATTGCCTTTCACTTGCATGACCGAATGGTGTGGATAATAATAATATTGCACATGCATTGGACTAAGCTGGAATCTGCAAACATTTATTCAAAGGAGAAGACAAGGTAATATGGACTCTTTGTTAGATCAACCGTAATGCATATGAGATCCACTCAAAATTTTCATTGTGGTCTTCTCCTCTCGACCCCCAAAGAAAAGAAAAGAATTTCAAAGAAACACATTGAAATATTTTTGGAGTTTTCGTTTTTCTAAAGAAAGTAAAACAAGAACGAGAAAAACAATTTACATGGGAAAACTCCTAACAAGCAATCTATCTAGGTTAAATGATTTTGCTAACTCTAAGTCTAGGTTCTCGTAATTAATTCCTTCCGAATAGCCGCTCACTCTAGATGATTGCTTGGTGCACCGAAGGATTCCGAAGATACTCTCCGATGTTCTCCCAAGACTTTGTGCCTGTTGCTTTTGTACTTCCCTACCACCTAAATATCCCTATGGATCAATACATACACCCGTCGTCCTTACTTTTACTCCTAGTTGATCTTGTTATTACAAGATACCCCGAGATTCTCTCTATTGCTCAAAGAAAACTTTGTGCCTACTACCTTGCAGTTCTAAGCCACGTGAATACCCCTACGGATAATTTCTTGCACCTATCGACTATCCGCTCATCCCCAGTTGAGTCATGTATTCCACAAAAGTCTTTGAAATACAATTTGAACTTCCGAAAATCCTGAGCAACCTATTGCTCTTGAAATTCTTGCTTGCTTGCATTATGGTTAATCCCATAAGTCTCGTAATCTTATTGGCATCCCTTGTCATTATCATTTTGAGTCCGTTGATTCAAAATGTTGCGAATGCTCGCAATCCTCAATCAGATCCTAGAATTCACCCTTCCGGCTCAGACATCATTTTAAACATGAGTTGGTTATCGACCGATCAAATTGCCATCGATTGTACCCCTAAGTCTATTCAACTTATCCATTCTTAATCAGACTGATGGCTTCTGATCCCTTGATTTGGAAATGATAATTCCTTTGCATTTGATCTTTGAATTAGTCAGTTGTTTCAATAATTCGATGCCCTTTTCGTTCCTTCTTCCTCTGATAGAGTACCGTTACTCGCATCAGCTCTGTTATAGACCACAAGACCCCTTGTTGGATTATTATCCGATAGTGTCCTTCCTATTCAATAACCTTGTGAGCCTTTCCATGGGTATATAATGCCTTTGGTAATTTGTATCCTCTGCTTTGATACCCATACTGTACTTTCGAGCTTGTATTATTTACTCTGAAGTTTGTGGTATATGTTCCTTAGATGCCCCGATGGGTTGAACCAGTGCCTTCCCTAATCTGTGTGAACCTGAAAGATTTCACGGGTCATACTTATCTGGTATTGCACCAGGTAAAACTTTCAACAACTAATGTCATTTTCTAAATACGAGAGGTGAATGGAAGGTTATGCATTGAGGAAGTGGGAGTCGACCTTGAACCTTTGTGTTCATGCCCATGGACACGATGTAGATCCTATCCTGGAAGCTTCTTGTAATAATAACTATTTCCTTGATATAATATCCTTTGGTATCGGTGAATTGATCCTTTGCAATCATGGTTCTGACCATATGTTCTTCTTTGATCCCATTTCTCGGGCAAGTTTAAGTACTTGTCTTCTGTGGATCAATAGCCCAGTCCAACCTTTACTTTGATCTACCGTCGAGTATTACACCCTGGTATCTCGAGAATATCATGGAATACCATAACTTATTATGGGTTCTTCATCAACTGTTATTTCTCACAGGATCCAATTGTTCCTAGGTTCTGGGTTGTCATCAACCGAGAACACCAAATAGTGAATCGAGTCCACACTCTGATTCAATAACTCTAAATAATTTTCGTTGCTTACGAGTTTAACAATCCTTCAAGTCATACCTAACCTGATCGGCTATATCATTATTGTGCTAATTTTAACTGTGCTACCTGGTCCTTCTTCCTAGAGCACAAATTTCGACAGTGAGCTAATCTTGCGTCGATCTTCCTCATCATATCACTTCTCCTTGAATAGCAAACTTGATTTCGAGTTTGTGTCCTACCCGTGGTTCCAATAACCTCTCGCTTTCATCATTCCTTTGACTTGATGTCACCGTCGATCGATTACATCTTCTTGAAACCTCTCGACAAATTTGTCATGATCATTGTCAACAATTTGACTTCTTCCAAGTTGTTGTCGAATTCAGGATGAGAAATACCATCCTTGCCCCTCGATGAATTGTGTTATCATTGACAACATTCTTGCCTTCCCCAAACACAAATTTGTTCATGTTTTGTGTTGTATATTTGATTTCCTTGCTATCTAGCTTATGATATGTTTTACCTTGGAGTATTACCATCTTTTAAGTCAAGAATGTCGTGAGAATTTCACCACCTCTTAAGAATTCTTGATATAGGTGATACTTCTTGCCATATCCGTTCATTCCTTGGTCCCCGTGTTGTTCCTAACTGGAAAAACGACAATTGAACTATGATGTGCGACTTAAAAATTCTAACAACCCTATTGCTTTGAAGTTAATGGTCGATATTTCATTCTTAGACCATTGGTTATCGAATCACCATTCTAACATTGATCGTGCTACCTAATCCCATATTTTGGGTGCACCTTTAAACCAATGGTTAATTGTGTATGTTTTCCTCAAGCATACCTCATTATATCATTTGATCTGACAAATGTTATCTCCTTGTTCACATAAGTGTGGAAATCCATCTTTTGAAAATCTCAATGAATTGTCGCTGAGTCAATCTGCCACCTCCTCACCTCTCCTTGATTTAATGATGAACTCTTGTTTTGGAACTCGCTTCCATAATTAAATTCCCGAGAATCTTATAATTTCATCTCGACAATTTGTGTTGCACCTTTCTTCTCAGGCATCCGGAGTCTGAGTTATTCTAACACCAATCAGATCTGAAACTTGGTTAGATATGATGGTTGGAACATATTTCCAAGAGTTATAATAGTGGTCTTTATGTGACCCGGTAAGGTGATGTAGTGCCTAGCACACCTGGCCAGAGGCCCTATTGTTATAGATTCCTTTTCAGCAAGGTTATCCATTCTTCCACGAGGAAATTGTAAAACTTATTCTATAAGTTGTTTCCGATAGATCCTTTGTATCCAAAGTCTGGTCTTTGCTTGAAGACCATGCCAATGCTATCTCAAAGCATGTCTGTGGTATTCCGATTTTCAATAAGAGCATTTGAAGAACAATGCTAAATTTTCTTTGTCCATTATCCAAACATTGTTGTTTGGGTTCTGTCATGAAATTCCTCTCCCTTACCTAAATGGTTTTCTACTTTCTATCCTGTCATGGATATCATGCTCTGCTTGTCGTTGGGAAGGAAATACCCTTGAAATATGTGTTTAAACACATTTTCCTTTCCATTGCTCTGTTGAAACTGATAATCATATTTTCCTATCCATTGTTTTGTTTAACCTTTCTTGTAATCTGACTTAACTGAGCAGTGAGATTTCCCTGCTTAGGTAAGCACCTCATTGTACCACTCTGTCAGTAAGACCCTGTTAATATTGTTAATAACATTCCGGTAACCACCGATGGACGAGAACTTTACCTATTGGTCTGCCTCGTTCAAGAGCGGGAAGATGGATCTCTTCGTCCCTCGCCCTTGGTACCAACTTTGCCGACATAATTGATAGGCTATCCTCTGACATGCCTTGTTATCATGACTGTGCAAAATATCACCGCCCTTTCTACTTTTAACCCACATGGTGGGCCCATAACCCATAGTTCCACAGGATCGAAACCTGACTTCTTGGTACACCCCTGTTTCCAAATTCAATCCTCACGTTTGGCTTCATATGTAATTGACGAGTCACCTTCTTAGAGATGATCTAATCTGGTATCAGACACAACACTTATTCCCATTGGTCTGAACCGCTCTCACATTCCGTTTCAGGCAACGAACGATTGCCTATCTGCTTGAAACTTCTTATTGCACCTTCTTAATTTAATCTAGATGACTTTCTTGAATGTCAACTCAAGAGATGCCTCTATACCTCGTTCACCGAGATAGCCCCGACGTACCTAACATGTGTTGAACTCCGTCCTTCCCGAGTTATTCCACTTAACTTTTCCATAAGTACGATGGAGTTCTCGAAGAAAGGATGTCGACTTCATCATGATGAACTTGAGGAGAGAAATGAAGACATCAACGAAAGGGGTCAACTTCTTTGAGAAGAGCAACCGAGATCAAGAAGGCTTGTTGGAATTTCATAACCAGTTCTTTCCCCTTTACTCTGCCTCTTAAATCTCGGGACGAGATTTCTTTTAGTGGACGAGATTTGTAACCCCCCGAGAATCAAGCTACAGTAACCTCACCCTAATGATGCCATGTCACCAACAAATTACTAAGCCAATTGTCATTTGATTAAAATCAAAGTCAAATTCAAATTTAAAATACAAGTCAAATTATTATTTATTCCAATGGTAAATAAAAAATGTTCATTAGGTTGAAAATATTCACCACATATTTTTCTTGCATTAACAAAAAAAATTGGAGGTGTTTAAATGCCCCTAGGAATTATAATAGTGGACCAACAACCAATTAGTTAACATTTTCAATTTCTAAAAATAGTTAAATGATCTGAAATGGTTTGAAACCTTTGGTGCAGCCCTAGGGTGTTTCCCTGTATTTGTGTGACAAATTCCATATTAAACAAAAATCAATTGCTATCCAAACTAAATAGGAATTAGTAGTAGTTTTTGTTACAGAAATGTAAAATAGGAAAATGACACTATGCACTTAGGCCTAGCAACACACAGACCTTGGCCCAGCCCAACAACCCCCCTTTGTATCTCCATCTCCTTCCTACTGCTCACAAGATCATGTTGGATGCGTGTGCGCCATCCATGGCGCGGCTAGCGCAAGCGTCCGTCATCCGGCGACCCTCCTCGCAGGTTAAGAGCATCCCCGAACCCCCGCGAACCCTAGATGCTCTCCCCATCTTCCTCTCACGCCGCTTCTCCCTCACAACACGAACCCGAGCGAAGCCGTTGCAGTGTCGTCGTGGTCTTCGTGGCCATGGTCATCCCCGAGCGACGACATGATGTCTAGAGGAACCGGCGTCCTCTTCTCCATCGACTTCGTCCACCGGACCAAGCTGGGAGGCCCTCGCGTGTTGCCATCGAGCTCATCTCTGCTTCCGCATCTCGACGGCCGCCGTCGTAAATTCGGCTGATCCGGTGCAACCCCGAGCCTGCTGACCCTCATTGCTGCACCAATGTGGGCTCCTCCCCTGTTTCCCCCTCGCCCCGTTCTTGATCCATCATCGGAGCGCGTCACCTGCCCATAGCCGTAGCCATCGTTCGTCAAGGCCAGCGCCTGCGCGACTCGTGTCTGCCCCACCCCCGCGCCGTGACCACCACGTGCCCGCGCGTTGCCTTGCCTCCCTGCGGCGCTAGGCCCCGTCCAGGCCTCGTTCGCCCCCTGGCCAAGCCCGCAACCATCCCACGCTTATACTCGACGTGCCCCTGCATCTGACACCACGGTCGCGGCGCCGCCCACTGCTGGACGTGCCCGACGCTGTGGCCCTGCCCTCAGCGCATACGTGCCACCCCGCCGCTCGCCGCCGAGCATCCCGCTGCTCATCCCGCAAGCCACTCTTCCTCTGCTGCTTCTTGTCGTTCCTCCTCCTGCTGCTGCTGCGTGTTCTAGCTGCTGCCGCTGCTTTGGCTTCTGTCGCTACTGCTGCTCTTAGAGCATCTCCAGCCGCGCCCCCAACAAGCCCCCCAGGCGACTTTTCGGCCGCCGTCGCCAAAAAATCGGCCTAATCGCGCCATTTTCGCTGGCTCGGGCCGAAATTGGTGCCGGCGGACCCAACCCGAACCCGGCGCGCTGGGGGCGCCGGGCGAATCGTTTTTGGCGTGAAAGAGCCACGGGCCCTCCTTGCCAGTGACTCGGCTCGCTTCTCACCGCTTCGTCGTCCTCATTGCCTCGTTTCCCGCGGCGAATCAATGCCAAAGATGTCGCACGCTGCCGCGCCGATCAGCCTCCGCCATTGATGCCTGACGGGCGGCGCAGTGAAGGCGTGACGACGCGCGTCCCCGCGCATGCCACGCGTAGACGAGGCGGCCACGCGTCGACGAGGCGGCCACGCGTGCTTGCGCCGCCTCTGCCTATATAAGCCGACCCCAGCGCGCCGGTGGCACGCACAGAGTCTCCACCACCGACGCGGCCTCTCTCCCTTTCCTCCCTCTCCCCTCGCCACCCCAGTTCAAAGAAATGGCCAAACGATTCCCAGGCGATGGCACGGTGGCGAACGGCTTCGGCCGCCGCCACCTTCACGAGGACGAAGCTCGGCTCCTCTTCGAGGCCGAGTACCCGGTCCCGCCGGACATGCGGGTGCCCGGGGCATGGAGAATCAGCGCCGGAGGGGTCTCAGTGCCACCACCGCCCACCAGGGCAGCGCATCGTGCAGAGATCGCGCGTATCCGTGCCTCTCTGCCGCGGGCGGCGAGGGAGGGGCCGCGCTACATCCACAACAGCCTGCTCTGGGAGCCGTACTTCCGCCTCCGTCATGCCGAGCAGCTCGAGGCCACCAACGGCGTTGTGCCCTTCGGCAGGCTCAACTCCGAGGGGCGGCGGCGATGGTGGGGCGTGCCCGGCCGCACGCTGGAGGCCGTCCTCGAGTACATCGAGGGCGGCAACACGCCGAGGCTGGAGTACCCCTCCCCCCGTCCTTCTCTCCCGCCGTGGGAGCTCGTGGACGCCGAGGCGCATGGACCCCGGGGCGTCCTCCTCCTCGTCCGGTCGGTCGACCGGCTCTCCCTGCCTCCGCCCCGTCAAGTCAGAGCACCAGGACAAGCCCGTCAAGGCGGAGCCCCAGGACAGGCCTGTCAGTCGGCGCACCCGCAGCTCCGGTATCCGCATCGCCAACTCCACCCCCGATTTTGGGCGCCTCGTCCTCGTCGCGCCCAAGCCGGAGCCCAGTCTCCCCCCGGAGTACGAGGAGATAGCCCGGCGCGGCTTCTCCGACGCGGACGCCCTGCAGTGGTCGCGCGACGACTACCTCCGGACGGAGATGACCCGGCAGACCCGGGCCCTGGAGGAGATCGCCGCCCGCAAGCGTGGGCGCGAGGACGAGCACGGCGTCGTGATCCTTGACAGCGACGACGACAAGGACTCCACCGGACCGTCCAACCCACCGCGCCAACCGGGGAAGGGTTGCAGCAGGGACGGCGGCCACGACGGAGGCGGCGATGATGATGACGACTACACGCGGTTCTACAGCCTCCTCGGCATGTAGAACTGCAAGGGCGGCGGTCGGCGAGGAGCGGCGAGGTGAGCGAGACGGCGGGCGGGCCTAGTAGTGTGTTTTTTCTTTTTGTAAAATACTTTAAATATGTATGAGCGGGCATGTTTCCGCCGTGTTTGGTTGAATTTGGTTTGAAGTCGCCGAAACATGCATGAACTCGCCGTGTTTGCACCGTTAAAAAAAATCCCGTGGGCCCCGCGACCTGGGTGGCATCATGCCCCCAACGCGCGTTTTGCGCCGGTACGCCCTCAGGAGGCGATTTTTAGCGCCTCCTGGAGGGCCAACGGCTGGAGATGCTCTTAGTTCCTGCTGCCACTGCCCTTGGGTGCTTGCACTACTACCTCCCGCTACTTTGCTGCTATTGAGGTCTACGCCCATGTGTGTTTACCATGGTCACACAACCGTGGCACAGCCACTGAACGTGAGGCACAGCTGTACCAATGGCCGGCGTAGTTAATTAGGAGTAGGCTAGATTAGGGGCTAATTAGTACTAGTTAAAATTAGTTGCTACCCTCTGACATGTGGGTCCCATTTAATTAGGTTAGTTTATTTGTTTAATTAGTCAAATGTGTAGATGACATGTGGCCCCTTCTAGATTATTTTAGTCTATCTACTTTTATTAGATCTTGGGACACTTACATGTGGGTCCCCTTGACCTAGTTGACCAGTCAACATGCACTGGTCAACTACTATTGAACCTGCTGACTGGACCACCCCTGACCCCACTGTCATACACAGTGGCTAGCTGCTGCTGTATATAAAAGTTATTACACCGTTTTCATTCAAATTTATTAATTAAACTAAATTCAGAAATTGTTTAAATTTTTGAAAATTAATATAAAATAAACCGTAGCTTAGATGGAAAACGTTGTACATGAAAGTTGCTCATAACGACAAGACGACTCTGGATACGTAGCCCGTTCGTCCGCCACACATCCCTAGCATAGAGAACACGCAACTTTCCCCCTCCGGTTCATCTGTCCGAAAACGTGAAACACCGGGAATACCTTCCCGGATGTTTCCCTCCTTCGCCACTATCACCTAGTACTGTGCTAGGTCACCCCTAGCACCACGTATTGCCTTGTTATGTTTTCTGATGCTTTGATTGCTCCGTTATTTATTGTGTTCCCTCACCGTTACTTCTTTCTGGTAGACCCCGAGACCTCGGTTGAACCAGTGATCGACTACTTCATCTTCGATGGTCCGTCTCTGTCTGTAGAGCAACCAGGCAAGCCCCCGCCTTGATCACCAGATATCGCCTATTCTTCTCTCTACTGCTTGCATTAGAGTAGTGTAGCATGTTACTGCTTTCCGTTAATCCTATCCGGATGCATAACATGTCTTTGCTACTACTGTTGTTACCTTTACCTGTAATCCTAAATGCTTAGTATAGGATGCTTGTATTCCATCAGTGGCCCTACATTCTTGTCCGTCTGCCATGCTATACTATCGAGACGTGTTCACTTGGGAGGTGATCATGGGTATATACTTATACATAATATGTGATACAGGTGGTGACTAAAGTCGGGTCGGCTCATAGAGTACCCGCAAGCACTTCCGATGAGGGGGCTGAAAGGACAAGTGGTTCCATCTAGGTAGCGGTGGGACTGGGTTCCCGACGGCCCTCGACTGTTACTTTGTAGCGGAGCGACAGGGCAGGTTGAGACCACCTAGGAGAGAGGTGGGCCTGGCCCTGGTCGGCGTCCGTGGTTACATCAATTAACATGCTTAACAAGATCTTGGTATTTGATCTGAGTCTGGCCACTGGCCTATACGCACTAACCAACAATGCGGGAACAATTATGGGCACTCGACGTCATGGTATCAGCCGAAGCCTTCTTGACGTCAGCGACTGAGCGGCACGCGCTGAATTGGACTGGAACGCCTGCTCTTGTATTAGGGAGGCTAGGTCTGCTTACCAGCCACGTTCGCAACGAGCAGGTGTGCAATGGGCGATGGGCCCAGATCCCTGCGCCATAGGATTTAGAACGGCATGCTGACTTCTCTGTTGTGCCTAGGTAGGGCTGCAATGTGTTGATCTTCCGAGGCCAGACATGACCCAGAAAAGTGTGTCCAGCCAAAGGGGATCGAGCCTGTTGGGAAATGTGGTGCACCCTTGCAGGGAAGTTTATCTACTTTAATAGCCGTGTCCCTCGGTAAAAGGACGACCCGGAGTTGTACCTTGACCTTATGACAACTAGAACCGGATACTTAATAAAACACACCCTTTCAAGTGCTAGATACCACCCGGTGATCGCTCTCTAACAGGGCGACGAGGAGAGGATCGCCGGGTAGGATTATGCTATACGATGATACTTTGTTAAATTACCATCTACTCTCTTCTACTGCTTCAAGATGGAGGTGGCCAGAAGCGTAGCCTTCGATAGGACTAGCTATCCCCATCTTATTCTGGCATTCTGCAGTTCAGTCCACACATACTACCCCCTTTCATTGATACTAATGCATATGTAGTGTAACTCCTTGCTTGCGAGTACTTTGGATGAGTACTCATGGTTGCTTTGCTTCCCTCTTTCCCCCCTTTCTATACCTGGTTGTTGCGACTAGACGTTGGAGCCCAGGAGCCAGACGCCATCGTCGATGATGACTCCTACCACACTACAGGTGCCTACTAATACGTGCAAGCCGCTGACGACGACCAAGAGTAGTTTAGGAGGATCCCAGGCAGGAGGGCTACGCCTCTTTCGATCTGTATCCCAGTTTGTGCTAGCCATCTTATGGCAACTTGTTTAACTTATGTCTGTACTCAGATATTGTTGCTTCTGCTGACTCGTCTATGATCGAGCTCTGGTATTCGAGCCCTCGAGGCCCCTGGCTTGTAATATGATGCTTGTATGACTTATTTTATTTTTAGAGTTGTGTTATGATATCTTCCCGGGAGTTCATGATCTTGATCATACACGTTTGCGTGTATGATTAGTGTACGGTTGAATTGGGGGCATCACATAGCTTCATGGACTTCCAGACTTATATCCCAAGTCTCATGTGTTGCGTTTGTTCCAAGAAAGATCCTCACGAAGGTTTCATTCTGGTTGGATTCCGTTTGATATTCCTTTTCTGCGAAATAATGAAATAGGCAAAAATAACAGTGCTAAGCATGCGTTGATTTTCCCTTGAAGAGGAAAGGGTGATGTAGCAAAGCAGCGTAAGTATTTCCCTCAGTTTTTGAGAACCAAGGTATCAATCCAGTAGGAGACCACGCGCGAGTCACCTCGCACCTACACAAACAAATAAGAACCTCGCAACCAATGCGATAAAGTGGTTGTCAATCCCTTCACGGCCACTTGCAAGAGTGAGATCTGATAGAGATGATAAAAATAAGATAAATATTTTTGGTATTTTTATGATATAGATTGAAAGTAAAGATTGCAAAATAAAATAGATTGGAAACTTGTATGATGAGAATAGACCCGGGGGCCATAGGTTTCACTAGTGGCTTCTCTCAAGATAGCATAAGTATTACGGTGGGTGAAAAAATTATGGTCGAGCAATTGATAGAAAAGCAAATAATTATGAGAATATCTAGGTATGATCATGTATATAGGCATCATGTCCGTGACAAGTAGACCAACTCCTGCCTGCATCTACTACTATTACTGCACACATTGATCGCTATCCAGCATGCATCTAGAGTATTAAGTTCGTAAGAACAGAGTAATGCTTTAAGCAAGATGACATGATGTAAAGGGATAAACTCATGCAATATGATATAAACCCCATCTTTTTATCCACGATGGCAACAATACAATACGTGTCATTTCCCTTCCTGTCACTGGGATCGAGCACCGCAAGATTGAACCCAAAGCTAAGCACTTATCCCATTGCAAGAAAGATCAATCTAGTAGGCCAAACCAAACTGATAATTAGAAGAGACTTGCAAAGATAACCAATCATACATAAAAGAATTCAGAGAAGATTCAAATATTGTTCATAGATAATCTTGATCATAAACCCACAATTCATCGGATCTCGACAAACACACCGCAAAAGAAGATTACATCGAATAGATCTCCAAGAGAATCGAGGAGAACTTTGTATTGAGATCCAAAGAGAGAGAAGAAGCCATTTAGCTAATAACTATGGACCCGAAGGTCTGAGGTAAACTACTCACACATCATCGGAGAGGCTATGGTGTTGATGTAGAAGCCCTCCGTGATTAATGCCCCCTCCGGTGGAACTCCGAAAAAGGCCACAAGATGGGATCTCTTGGGTATAGAAGGTTTCGGCGGTGGAAATAGGGTTTCGTGGTGCCCTCTGATATTTCCAGGGTGTGTAGGTATATATAGGAGGAAGAAGTAGGTCAGTGGAGCCACAAGGGGCCCACGAGGGTGGAGGGCGTGCCCCCTACATCGTGGCCTCCTCGTTGGTTGCTTGACGTCCACTCCAAGTACTCTGGATCACGTTTGTTCCAAAAGTCACGCTCCCGAAGGTTTCATTCCATTTGGACTCCGTTTGATATTCTTTTTCTGTGAAACACTGAAATAGGCAAAAAAAACAACAATTTGGGTTGGGCCTCTGGTTAATAGGTTAGTCCCAATAATAATAATAATTAGTGTATAAATAAGCCCATTAAACATCCAAAACAGAATATATAATAGCATGGAACAATAAAAAATTATAGATATGTTGGAGACGTATCAAGCATCCCCAAGCTTAATTCCTGGTCGTCCTCGGGTAGGTAAATGATAAAAATAGAATTTTTGATGTGGAATGCTTCCTAACATATTTCTCAATGTAATTTTTCCTTTATTATGGCATGAATGTTCAGATCCGAAAGATTCAAGATAAAAGTTTAATATTGACATAAAAATAATAATACTTCAAGCATACTAACTAAGCAATCATGTCTTCTCAAAATAACATTGCCAAAGAAAGTTATCCCTACAAAATCATATAGTCTGGCTATGCTCTATCTTCATCACTCAAAATATTAAATCATGCACAACCCCAATGACAAGCCAAGCAATTTTTTCATACTTTTGATGTTCTCAAACTTTTTCAACTTTCACGCAATACATGAGCGTAAGCCATGGACATAGCACTATAGGTGGAATAGAATAGTGGTTGTGGAGAAGACAAAAAGTAGAAGATAGTCTCACATCAACTACGCGTATCAATGGGATATGGAGATGCCCATAATTAGATATCAATGTGAGTGAGTAGGGATTGCCATGCAACGGATGCACTAGAGCTATAAGTGTATAAAAGCTCAAAAAGAAACTAAGTGGGTGTGCATCCAACTCGCTTGCTCACAAAGACCTAGGGCATTTTGAGGAAGCCCGTCATTGGAATATACAAGCCAAGTTCTATAATATAAAATTCCCACTAGTTTATGAAAGTGACAACATAGGAGACTCTCTATCATGAAGATCATGGTGCTACTTTGAAGCACAAGTGTGTAAAAAGGATATTAACATTGTCCCTTCTCTCTTTTTCTCTCATTTTTTATTTTTTTATTTGGGCCTTCTCTTTTTTTTGGCCTCTTTTCCATTTGTTTTCATCCGGAGTCTCATCCCGACTTGTGGGGGAATCATAGTCTTCATCATCCTTTCCTCACTGGGACAATGCTCTAATAATGATGATCATCACACTTATTTTTACTTACAAATCAAGAATTACAACTCAATACTTAGAACAAAATATGACTCTATGTGAATGCCTCCGGCGGTGTACTGGGATATGCAATGAATCAAGAGTGACATGTATGGAAAAATTATGAACGGTGGCTTTGCCACAAATAGGATGTCAACTACATGATCATGCATGGCAATATGACAATGATGAAGCGTGTCATAACAAAGCGAACGATGGAAAGTTGCATGGCAATATATCTCGGAATGGCTATGGAAATGCCATAATAGGTAGGTATGGTGGCTGTTTTGAGGAAGGTATATGGTGGGTTTATGGTACCGGCGAAAGTTGCGCGATACTAGAGAGGTTAGCAATGGTGGAAGGGTGAGAGTGCGTATAATCCATGGACTCAACATTAGTCATAAAGAACTCACATACTTATTGCAAAAATCTATTAGTTATCGAAACGAAGTACTACGCGCATGCTCCCAGGGGATAGATTGGTAGGAAAAGACCATCGCTCGTCCCCGACTGCCACTCATAAGGAAGGCAATGAATAAATAAATCATGCTCCGACTTCATCACATAATGGTTCACCATACGTGCATGCTACGGGAATCACAAACTTCAACACAAGTATTTCTCAAATTCACAACTACTCAACTAGCATGACTCTAGCTAATATCACCATCTCCATATCTAAAACAATTATCAAGTATCAAACTTCTCATAGTATTCAATGCACTTATATGAAAGTTTTTATTATGCCTAAAAGCAAATTGCCATGTTGTTCTAAAGGACTCTCAAAATAGTATAAGTGAAACATGATGGATCAATTATTTCTATAAAATAAAACCACCTCCATGCTCTAGAAGATATACGTGAAGCACTAGAGCAAAAACTATATAGCTCAAAAGATATAAGTGAAGCACATAGAGTATTCTAATAAATTCCGATTCATATGTGTCTCTCTCAAAAGGTGTGTACAGCAAGAATGATTGTGGTAAACTAAAAATCAAAGACTCCAAT
Source organism: Triticum dicoccoides (assembly GCF_002162155.2). Taxonomy (NCBI): domain Eukaryota; kingdom Viridiplantae; phylum Streptophyta; class Magnoliopsida; order Poales; family Poaceae; genus Triticum; species Triticum dicoccoides. Next base: position 547,028,409 of record NC_041384.1, read on the forward strand.
CATACAAGACGCTCCAAGCAAAACACATATCATGTGGTGAATAAAAATATAGCTCCAAGTAAAGTTACCGATGAACGAAGACAAAAGAGGGGATGCCTTCTGGGGCATCCCCAAGCTTAGGCTTTCTAGTGTCCTTGAATTTTACCTTGGGGTGACTTGGGCATCCCCAAGCTTAGGCTCTTGCCACTCCTTGTTCCATAATCCATCAAATCTTTACCCAAAACTTGAAAACTTCACAACACAAAACTTAACAGAAAATCTCGTGAGCTCCATTAGCGAAAGAAAACAAAACACCACTTTAAGGTACTGTAATGAACTCATTCTTTATTTATATTGGTGTTAAACCTACTCTATTCCAACTTTCCTATGGTTTATAAACTCCATTACTAGCCATAGATTCATCAAAATAAGCAAACAACACACGAAAAACATAATCTGTCAAAAACAGAACAGTCTGTAGTAATATGTAACTAACGCAAACTTCTGGAACACCATAAATTCTAAAATAAATTTCCGGGCGTGAGGAATTTATCTGTTAATTATCTTAAAAAAGAATTAACTAAATGTCACTCTCCAATAAAAAATGGCAGCAATTCTAGCGAGCGCTAAAGTTTCTGTTTTTTACAACAAGATCAAAAAGACTTTCCCCAAGTCTTCCCAACGGTTCTACTTGGCACAAACACTAATTAATCACAAAAAACCACATCTAAGCAGAGGCTAGATGAATTATTTATTGAATAACATCAAGGAAAAATATTGGGCTGTCTCCCAACAAGCGCTTTTCTTTAAAGCCTTATAGCTAGGCATAAGATTTCAACGATGCTCACATGAAAGACAAGAATTGAAGCACAAAGAGAGCATCATAAAACACATGACAAACACATATAATTCTAACATACTTCCTATGTATAGTCATCTTATAGTCAAACAAATTACCAAGGCAAGCAAAAACTAGCATATGAAGGGAAGCGGAAAGAAACGGTAGCAATCTCAACATAACGAGAGGTAATTTAGTAACATGAAAATTTCTATCACCATATTTTCCTCTCTCATAATAATTACATGTAGGATCATAAGAAAATTCAACAAAATAGCTATCGCATAAAATATTTTCAACACAATCCACATGCATGCAAAGTTGACACTCTTCCAAAATAGTGGGATTAACATTAACTAAAGTCATGACTTCTCCAAGCCCACTTTTATAAAAAAAATCATAAGATTGAACATTCTCCAAATATGTGAGATCTAAAGTTGACAATCCTCTAAACCCACTTTAAATAATATTGCAAACACTATTATCAATCTCATATTCATCATGGGGCTTAAATAAATTTTCAAGATCATAAGAAGAATCACCCCAATCATGATCATTGCAACAAGTAGTAGACATAGCCAAACTAGCATACCCAAGCTTGGGGTTTTGCATATTATAAGCACAATTGTCATTAATAGAATTTATACTGTCATCATTGTAATCATGCTTTGTATTAAAAAACATCCATCGTGAATCACTCCATAAAGTACTTCATCACAATTTTCAGATTCATGAATTTCAAGCAAAACTTAATAAAGATAATCTAGTACACAAAACTCACTAGAAATTGGTTCATCACAATTGGATCTCTTAAAAATGTTAGCAAGTGGATGAGGATCCATAGATCTTAGATTCTCCGTTTAGCAATAAATAAACAACTATTCCAACCAAACGAGCAAACGAGCCAAGTAAGACATCAAAGCAAACGGGAAAGAGGCAAACGGAAAAGTGGGCGAATAAAACGGCAAGGGTGAAGTGCGGGAGAGGAAAACGAGAGGCAAATGGCAAATAATGTAATGCGAGGGATAAGAGTTTGTGATGGGTACTTGGTATGTATTGACTTGGGTAGATCTCCCTGGCAACGGCGCCAGAAATCCTTCTTGCTACCTCTTGAGCCGGTGTTGGTTTTCCCTTGAAGAGGAAAGGGTGATGCAGTAAAGCAGCGTAAGTATTTCCCTCAGTTTTTGAGAACCAAGGTATCAGTCCAGTAGGAGACCAGGCACGAGTCACCTCGTACCTACACAAATAAATAAGAACCTCGCAACCAACATGATAAAGGGGTTGTCAATCCCTTGATGGCCACTTGCAAGAGTGAGATCTGATAGAGATGATAAAAATAAGATAAATATTTTTGGTATTTTTATGATATAGATTGAAAGTAAATATTGCAAAATAAAATAGATTGGAAACTTGTATGATGAGAATAGACCCGGGGTCCATAGGTTTCACTAGTGGCTTCTCTCAAGATAGCATAAGTATTACAGTGGGTGAACAAATTACTGTCGAGCAATTGATAGAAAAGCGAATAATTATGAGAATATCTAGGTATGATCATGTATATAGGCATCACGTCCATGACGAGTAGACCGACTCCTGCCTGCATCTACTACTATTACTCCACACATCGACCGCTATCCAGCATGCAACTAGAGTATGATGTTCATAAGAATAGAGTAACACTTTAAGCAAGATGACAAGATGTAGAGGGATAAACTCATGAAATATGATATAAACCCCATCTTTTTATCCTCGATGGCAACAATACAATACGTGTCATTTCCCTTTCTGTCACTAGGATCGAGCACCGCATGATTGAACCCAAAGCTAAGCACTTCTCCCATTGCAAGAAAGATCAATCTAGTAGGCCAAACCAAACTGATAATTCGAAGAGACATGAAAAGATAACCAATCATACATAAAAGAATTCAGAGAAGATTCAAATATTGTTCATAGATAATCTTGATCATAAACCCGCAATTCATCGGATCTCGACAAACACACCGCAAAAGAAGATTACATCGAATAGATCTCCAAGAGAATCGAGGAGAACTTTGTATTGAGATCCAAAGAGAGAGAAGAAGCCACCTAGCTAATAACTATGGACCCGAAGGTCTGAGGTAAACTACTCACACATCATCGGAGAGGCTATGGTGTTGATGTAGAAGCCCTCCGTGATCAATGCCCCCTCCGACGGAGCTCCGGAAAAGGCCCCAAGATGGGATCTCTTGGGTACAGAAGGTTGCGGCGGTGGAAATAGGGTTTCGTGGTGCCCTCTGATGTTTCCAGGCTATGTAGGTATATATAGGAGGAAGAAGTAGGTTGGTGGAGCCATGAGGGGCCCACGAGGGTGGAGGGCATGCCCAGGGGGTAGGCGCGCCCCCTGCCTCGTGGCCTCCTCGTTGGTTGCTTGACATCCACTCCAAGTCCTTTGGATCACGTTTGTTCCAAAAATCATGCTCCCGAAGGTTTCATTCCGTTTGGACTCCGTTTGATATTCTTTTTCCGCGAAACACTGAAATAGGCAAAAAAAAACAATTTGGGCTGGGCCTTCGGTTAATAGGTTAGTCCCAAAAATAATAAAAAAAGTGTATAAATAAGCCCATTAAACATCCAAAAATAGAATATATAATAGCATGGAACAATAAAAAATTATAGATACGTTGGAGACGTATCAAACAACAATTTGCACTGGGCCTCCGGTTAATAGGTTAGTCCCAAAAATAATATAAAAGTGCATATTAAAGACCATTAAACATCCAAAACAGATAATATAATAGCATGGAACAATAAAAAATTATAGATACATTGGAGACGTATCAAGCATCCCCAAGCTTAATTCCTGCTCGTCCTCGAGTAGGTAAATGATAAAAACACAATTTTTGCTGTGGAATGCTTCCTACCATAATTTCCAATGTAATTTTCTTTATTGTGGCATGAATATTTAGATCTGAAAGATTGAAGACAAAAGTTTAATATTGACATAAAACAATAATACTTTAAGCATACTAACCAAGCAATTATGCCTTCTCAAAATAACATGGCCAAAGAAAACTATGCCTACAAAATCATATAGTTTGGCTATGCTCTATCTTCATCACACAAAATATTTAAATCATGCACAACCCTGATGACAAGCCAAGCAATTGTTTCATACATTCAATGTTCTCAAACTTTTTCAATCTTCACGGAATACTTGAGTGTGAGCCACGGATATAGCACTATAGGTGGAATAGAATGGTGGTGGTGGAGAAGACAAAATGGAGAAGATAGTCTCACATCAACTAGGCGTATCAACGGGCTATGGAGATGCCCATCAATAGATATCAATGTGAGTGAGTAGGGATTGCCATGCAATGGATGCACTAGAGCTATAAATGTATGAAAGCTCAACAAAAGAAACTAAGTGGGTGTGCATGCAACTTGCTTGCCCACGAAGACCTAGGGCATTTTGAGGAAGCCCATCATTGGAATATACAAGCCAAGTTCTATAATGAAAAATTCCCACTAGTATATGAAAGTGACAACATAAGAGGCTCTCTATCATGAAGATCATGGTGCTACTTTGAAGCACAAGTGTGGAAAAAGGATAGCAGCATTGCCCCTTCTCTCTTTTTCTCTCATTTTTTATTTGGGCCTTTTCTTTTTCTTTTCTTTTTATGGCCTTTTTTTCTTTTTTCTTTATTTTTCGTCCGGAGTCTCATCCCGACTTGTGGGAGAATCATAGTCTCCATCATCCTTTCCTCATGGGGACAATGCTCCAATAATGATGATCATCACACTTGTATTTACTTACAACTCAATAATTACAATTCAATACTTAGAACAAAATATGACTCTATGTGAATGCCTCTGGCGGTGTACCGGGATGTCCAGTGAATCAAGAGTGACATGTATGGAAAATTATGAACGGTGGCTTTGCTACAAATATGATGTCAACCACAAGATCATGCAAAGCAATATGACAATGATGGAACATGGTTGTTTTGAGAAAGTTAAATGGTGGGTTTATGGTAAAGGCGAAAGTTGCCCGGTACTAGAGAGGCTAGCAATGGTGGAAGGGTGATAGTGTGTATAATCCATGGACTCAACATTAGTCATAAAGAACTCACATACTTATTGCAAAAATCTATTAGTTATCGAAAAGAAGTACTACACGCATGCTCCTAGGGGGATAGATTGGTAGGAAAAGACCATCACTCGTCCCCGAACTCCACTCATATGGAAGACAATCAAAAAATAAAACATGCTTTGACTTCATCACATAACGGTTCACCATACGTGCATGCACGGGAATCACAAACTTCAACACAAGTATCTCTCAAATTCACAACTACTCAACTAGCATCACTCTAATATCACCATCTTCATATCTCAAAACAATCATAAAGAATCAAATTTCTCATAGTATTCAATGCACTTTATATGAAAGTTTTTTTATTATACCCATCTTGGATGCCTATCATATTAGGACTAATTTTATAGCCAAAGTAAATTACCATGCTGTTCTAAAAGACTCTCAAAATAATATAAGTGAAGCGTTGGAGATCAATAATTTATATAAAATAAAACCACCACCATGCTCTAAAAACATATAAGTGAAGCACTAGAGCAAAATTATCTAGCTCAAAAGATGTAGCGACCAGACCTCAAACAGTCTGATCTCTGTGCTCCGGTGTCATCCCTGGATCAGTAATGCTGACACCACACAGTACCCGGAGGATTTATAACAGAGTAGCAATCACATACTTATTACATCGAGTGTCTCAAAAGAGAACTTATTACAATTATTATGGCTCAAGGCCATCTAATAATGATAACAACGGAAGGCTTGGAAGATAAGTGAGTCCATCAACTCCAATGGCATCACTGAGTATAGAAACACAACCTAAAAACTCCTTAATCGTCGTCTGAAAAGTCTGCAACATTAACGTTGCAGCCCGAAACGGGTCAGCACATGGAATATGCTGGCAATGTAACACATAGAGAGTAATGGAATGAAACAGCTATACTATATGCATATTTGGCTGGTGGAAAGCTCTATGGTTACAGTTTTGCGTAAAGCCAATTTTTCCCTACTTCAAAGGAATAAAATTTATTTATCTATCATGGTAGTTGTTAAACATTGAGAATGGTTGACAGCATTCTCAATCCCAATTAAGCATCATCATTAAACAAAACCCAACAAAATTAATTTAGAGTAACATGTTGAGATTCACATGAAAATCCAGGTACTAGATACTCAAGATGTCCATAACCGGGGACACGGCTAATCATGATTAGTTTATTACACTCTGCAGAGGTTTGCGCACTTTTCCCCACAAGACTCGATCGCCTCCGTTTGGTTTCTCGCACTACAAGGTGTTTGAGAAGACGGATGACCGAGACATAGTCTTTCAGAAGCGCTAGCACCTTACGATCGGGTAGACCGTACCACCTACATCCCCTACATCTGGTAGTCTACCACTATAAGAGTTCGCATGACTTAGTCAACTATGCTAGAGCCCATAATAGCTTGTGGCTGCACACGGAAGTTTCTAGCATGAATAATCTCATGATCCCTTTGAGCCTGGGTGGCGGTCCAAAAGAAAACAGGCAAGTCCTGGAATACCCAGGTGCCTCAATCCACCCAAATGTGTGTTTAAGTTGCCACCTTAGATAAACCATTAATTAACCAAACTCACATCTGTCATGGATATCACTCACCCAATCCACGTCTACTAGCATAGCATGGCACAATAAGCAAACGTAGAAGTAACTCCCAAAGGTTTGATAATAAACAGGTAATAGGTACTACCTCAACTACTTCCCATCCCACAATTTAATTAGGTCCTAATCATGCAATGTGTGAGGATTGATCTAATGCAATAAGACTGGGTAGTAGGAAAGGTATGATCAAAGTGTTACTTACCTTGCTGATGATCCGGGAAACCTAGCGATTCGAAGTAACAAGCGGCGCACTCCGGGTATTCTATCGCAGACAAACAAAAAAGCATACAATAAGTACTCATCTAATGCACGCGTAAAACTCAAATAAAAGATCTAACCAGAAGGTTCAACTTAAGAACTCCGGTTGGCAAAAAGAATCAAATCGAACGAAGCAACGAAAGTCAAACGGCGAAAGAAAACAATTTCGTTCTACTAATCTGGATCTAGGGCAAATTTTATAGTAGCAAAATCTTGTTTAAGTTGGTTAAACGGATAGAGGGTTTCGAGATGAAACTCCAGGCGCTTGAATCGCCTGATTCCGATAAATGAGCGAAAAGTTATACTAAAACGAAAATCGGATCAGGAATCGCGATCAGAAAAATCACGGATTTAATCCGAGAAAAAGAAAAACGACGAACATTCGCTAGAACGAACGAACAGACGAACACTCGCTATTTAAATAAACCGGAAAAACCGATCTATTGAAAAAACTGAATCTAAAAAAACCGACGAAAAAACCGACGGAAAACCGATCGGTTTCTAAAAAAACGGGCACAGATTTCGAGGCGACGGCGAACCTCGGCGAGCGTGCGGGCGGGGCGGAGCGTGGGCGGCGAGCGGCGCGGCGGGGTGGCTCGTGGGCGGCGGCAACAGACGGGGCAGGCAGCGGCGGCAGGGTCAGGCGGCTGGGGCGGCTCGGGGCTAGGGTTCCCCCGGGGCTGGGCCGGCTTACAAAGCCACCTCGGGCCGGTGTCCTAGCCGGACACGGCCCGTAGGTCGGTTCGTTTTTTTAACGCGCAGAAGAAAAATAAAAAGAAATACTAAACGGACTCCAAAAATTCCGAAATAAATTTTCACGGGCTTCTAAAATCAAGCCGCACAAGTGAACATTTATTTGGGACCTAAATGCAATTTTGAAAAACGCACATTTTTCCTAAATTCAAATAAAACACCGAAAAACTCCGAAATAAAATCTTATTTGATTTTATTATTTGATCCTCAATATTTCTTTATTTTGGGAAAGTCATTTTATTCCCTCTCTCATATTTTTGTAATAGAAATAATTGATGATAAAATAAATAAATTCAAATGATCCGATTCTCAAAATTTGAGAAAACTCAAATATGAAAATAACGAAACCCCAACTCTCTCTGTGGGTCCTTGAGTTGCTTAGGATTTCTAGGATCAACCAAAATGCAAAATAAAATATGATATGCATAGATGATCTAATGTATAACATTCCAAATTGAAAATTTGGGATGTTACAAACCTACCCCCCTTAAGATGAATCTCGCCCTCGAGATTCGGGTTGGCTAGAAAATAGGTGAGGGTGGTCCTTGAGCAAATCTTCCTCTCGTTCCCAGGTGGCTTCATCCTCCGTGTGGTGGCTCCACTGAACCTTGCAAAACTTGATAACCTTGCTGCGAGTAACTCGGCTGGCAAACTCGAGAATCTTAACTGGTTTCTCCTCATAGGTCAAATTGTTATCCAACTGAATAGTTTCCAATGGCACTGTGTCTCTCAAAGGTATGTCAGCCATCTCCGCGTGGCACTTCTTTAACTGAGAAATGTGTAACACATCATGAACTCCTGACAATCCTTCGGGCAATTCCAACTTGTAGGCCACTTCTCCCATACGCTCCAAAACTCGATATGGTCCTACAAATCGTGGCGCTAACTTCCCTTTAACTCAAAAACGCTTTGTTCCCCGAAGTGGAGATACTCGAAGATAAGCTCTATCTCTGACTTCGTAAACTGTCTCCTTGCGTTTAGAATCTGCATAATTTTTCTGCCTGGACTGGGCTATCCTGAGCCTATCACGAATCAACTTCACCTTCTGTTCAGACTCTTTAATCAAGTCAGGACCAAACAACTGGCGGTCTCCAACTTCGTCCCATGACAACGGTGTCCTGCACCTCCTTCCGTACAAAGCTTCAAAAGGGTCCATCTTCAAACTGGTTTGGTAACTATTGTTGTAAGAGAACTCTGCATATGGCAAATTGTCGTCCCAACTAGATCCATAATCTAGCGCACAAGCTCTCAACATATCCTCCAAAATCTGATTGACTCTCTCGGTCTGTCCATCTGTCTGTGGATGAAAAGTTGTACTGAATTCTAGCCTGGTTCCCAAGGTTTCGTGCAACTACTTCCAGAACTTTGAGATAAACTGGGTTCCTCTATCTGATATGATACTCCTTGGAACTCCATGCAAACATACGATCCTGGTCATGTATATCTTTGCCAACTTAGCACTGTTGTAAGTGGTCTTTACCAGGATGAAATGAGCTACTTTCGTCAATCGATCAACTACAACCCAAATTGAGTCATAGCCTGAACAGGTCATGGGTAATCCCGTGATAAAATCCATGCCTAGCTTATCCCACTTCCATTCAGGTATCGACAATGGTTGTAACAATCTTGCTGGCTTCTGATGCTCTGCCTTTACTCTCTGGCATACATCACAAACTGCTACGTACTCCGCAATATCCTTCTTCATTCCGGTCCACCAGAAAATATCCTTCAAATCCAAATACATCTTGGTATTTCCTGGGTGAATTGAATATGGTGAATCTTGTGCCTCTTGCAAAATCAACTTCCTGATCTCCGGGTCATTGGGCACGTAAACACGATCTTCAAACCATTGGGTATCGTGCTCATCCTCACGAAATCCTTTAGCTTTTCCTTTACTAAGTTTCTCCTTTATAGCGGCAATCTCTTTGTCAGTCCTTTGAGCTTCTCAGATTCTATCCATCAAAGTTGACTGAATCTCCAATGCGGCTACATAGCCTCTTGGAACTATTTCCAAACATAGTTCATGAAGGTTTTCTGCTAACTCCTTGGGTATTTCTCCCGTCATTAACATATTGACATGGCTCTTACGGCTTAAGGCGTCAGCTACTACATTAGCCTTTCCGGGATGGTAATGCAATTTCATATCATAATCCTTGATGAGCTCCAACCATCTCATTTGCCTGAGATTAAACTCCTTCTGTGTGAAAATGTACTTCAAACTCTTATGATCCGTGTACACCTCACAATGGTTTCCAATGAGGAAATGCCTCCATGTTTTCAAAGCATGCACTACGGCTGCTAACTCCAAATCATGTGTGGCATAATTCAACTCATGAGGCTTCAGTTGTCTTGAGGCATATGAAACAACTCTCCCTTCCTGCATAAGCACTGCTCCAAGTCCTCGACGTGAAGCATCGCAATACACCTCATAATCTTTGGTCTGGTCTGGCAAAATCAACACTGGTGAGGTAACCAAACGTTTCTTCAACTCTTGGAAACTAGCCTCACATTCCTCCGTCCATATGAACTTGGTATCTTTCTTTAACAACTCAGTCATAGGCTTCGCAATCTTTGAGGAATTCTCAATAAATCTCCGGTAGTACCCTACGAGTCCAAGAAAACTCCGGATCTCCCCAACGGTAGTTGGCGCTTCCCACTTGGTCACGGTATCAACTTTAGTGGGATCAACTGCTATACCTTCTCCAGATATAACGTGTCCGAGGAATCCTACTTCCTTCAACCAAAACTCACATTTGCTGAACTTGACATATAATTGATGTTCTCTGAGCTTTCCAAGTACCAAACGCAAATGTTCCTTATGTTCCTCTTCATTCTTTGAGTAAACCAGGATATCATCAATGAACACCACGATGAACTTATCCAGAAACTCCATAAACACTTTGTTCATCATGTTCATAAAATAGGCAGGTGCGTTAGTCAGACCAAATGACATAACGATATACTCGTGCAGCCCATACTTGGTGGTAAAAGCTGTCTTCGGAATATCCTGTTCTCGAATCTTCAACTAGTGGTATCCTGATCGCAGATCGATCTTGGAAAATACCTTAGCTCCTTGCAATCGATCGAACAGATCATTGATCATCGGTAGTGGGTACTTGTTCTTGATCGTTACTTCATTCAATCCTCGATAATCAACAACCATCCTTAACGATCCATCCTTCTTCTCCACTAGAAGTACTGGCGATCCCCAAGGTGAAGAACTTGGTCGAATATATCCCTTATCCAGTAACTCCTTAATCTACTTCTTAATTTCCACCAAATCCTTTGCTGGCATCCTATATGGTCTCTTTGATATTGGCCCTGTGCCTGGCGATAGCTCAATCAAAAACTCAATATCTCTATTCGGTGGCATGCCTGGCAACTCCTCTGGAAATACTTTAGGGAAATCCCTTACCACTGGTACTTCCTCCTGCACAACTCCTGTTAGGCAATTTACTTGAGTCCTCTTTGTCACATGCCGGGATACATACTTGATCCTTCTCCCTTCTGGGGTGGTAAGCAAAATTGACTTACTAGCACATTCAATATTCCCTTCATACTTTGATAACCAATCCATGCCTAATATCACATCCAATCCTTGGGATTCCAATACTATTAGGTCTGAGGGAAAAACATAGTTACCAATCCTTAATGGTAACCGATCACACCATAGACTAGCCATATATTCTGCTCCAGGCGAGGTTACTAACATGGGTGAGCTCCGGTGGAAAGGAAAATCCGGGGTCACGTCTTGGAGGCATCTAAGGGGTTTAGAAAAGATGAGATGTAAGAATAGAGGGGGTCTAAAGAGAAAACACTACCCATATGCACATGAGGCAAAAACAAACAATTCACTTCATTCAATCAAACAAGGGCATACAATCGATCTATCTATCGCAAAAGTGCTTGGACTACTATATTTACATGGTGGACTACTACTACTGATGAGGTGGTCTACTAGAAATATTCTTCGGGTGCAGACTCCATGATATCAGCTCCAGCTTCATCAACATAGTCATCATCGCTACTATCTGGATCTGAGTCGGTGTCGTCGATGATGATGTAGTCTTCCGGGCTAATCTCCTTGGGTTCTTCGTCTTCCTCCACTGGCGTAGGGCCTCCCATAAATATTCCAATCTTCTTGATCAGGTCGTCATTCTTCTCCACCAATAATTTAATTTCCTCTTCATAATCTTCATGTGTAGCCTTGAGTTCTTCCTCCAGTTCCTTGATTCTAGTCTTAGCCTTCTTCAGATCTATCATGTCGGCACACATCTGGTTCTCCTGTCGTCGAATGTGCTGGTTTAACTCCTGGATAAAAGCTGCGATTGATCTATCCTTCCTGGTGCTGATCATCTCCCAGTGCTCATCTTGGCGCCCACAAATCTGGTAGATAGTATTCTTGAGATCCTTGCGGTAGACTTCTCCAATGCGTCCCATGGCGATGTGAGCTGCCATGCTCTTTCCTAGACTCCAAGTTGGTGCATCAAAAGAAAACTCTATGGGCTCAGTGACTGGCATGAACGCCCTTCCTAGAACTTGAACTTGAATCATCCAGCGCTCTTCTTCAGGTAAAGTGGCATTGTAGGTTCCGGTGAAGCTTGGTACTCCTATATTCAGGTATCTAGTGACTTCCTTCAAGTGACATCCAAAGGTTGTATCTTCATCCGGTTGCGTGAACTTGTTCCTTGCATCTGCCATCCTAAAGAGTAGAAAAGATGAGAAGTCAGAAGAGAAGAGAGTGAAAAGTGATCTAGGTCTTTTAGCTTAGTGGTCGTGTCCTACAGTCAGCATGTGCTCTAATACCATCTATGTAGCGACCAGACCTCAAACAATCTTATCTCTGTGCTCCGGTGTCATCCCTGGATCAGTAATGCTGACACCACACAGTACTCGGAGGATTTATAACAGAGTAGCAATCACACACTTATTACATCGAGTGTCTCAAAAGAGAACTTATTACAATTAATATGGCTTAAGGCCATCTAATAACGATAACAGCGGAAGGCTTGGAAGATAAGTGAGTCCATCAACTCCAACGGCATCACTGAGTATAGAACCACGACCTAAAAACTCCTTAATCGTCGTCTGGAAAGTCTACAACATTAACATTGCAGCCCGAAACGGGTCAGCACATGGAATATGCTGGCAATGTAACACATAGAGAGTAATGGAATGAAACAGCTATACTATATGCATATTTGGCTGGTGGAAAGCTCTATGGTTACAGTTTTGCGTAAAGCCAATTTTTCCCTACTTCAAAGGAATAAAACTTATTTATCTATCATGGTAGTTGTTAAACATTGAGAATGGTTGACAGCATTCCCAATCCCAATTAAGCATCATCATTAAACAAAACCCAACAAAATTAATTTAGAGTAACATGTTGAGATTCACATGAAAATCCAGGTACTAGATACTCAAGATGTCCATAACCGGGGACACGGCTAATCATGATTAGTTTATTACACTCTGCAGAGGTTTGCGCACTTTTCCCCACAAGACTCAATCGCCTCCGTTTGGTTTCTCACACTACAAGGTGTTTGAGAAGACTGATGACCGAGACATAGTCTTTCAGAAGTGCTAGCACCTTACGATCGGGTAGACCGTACCACCTACATCCCCTACATCTGCTAGTCTACCACTGTAAGAGTTCGCATGACTTAGTCAACTATGCTAGAGCCCATAATAGCTTGTGGCTGCACACGGAAGTTTCTAGCATGAATAATCTCATGATCCCTTTGAGCCTGGGTGGCGGTCCAAAAGAAAACAGGCAAGTCCTGGAATACCCAGGTGCCTCAATCCACCCAAATGTGTGTTTAAGTTGCCACCTTAGATAAACCATTAATTAACCAAACTCACATCTGTCATGGATATCACTCACCCAATCCACGTCTACTAGCATAGCATGGCACAATAAGCAAACGTAGAAGTAACTCCCAAAGGTTTGATAATAAACAGGTAATAGGTACTACCTCAACTACTTCCCATCCCACAATTTAATTAGATCCTAATCATGCAATGTGTGAGGATTGATCTAATGCAATAAAACTAGGTAGTAAGAAAGGTATGATCAAAGTGTTACTTGCCTTGCTGATGATCCGGGAAACCTAGCGATTCGAAGTAACAAGCGGCGCACTACGGGTATTCTATTGTAGACAAACAAACAAGCATACAATAAGTACTCATCTAATGCATGGGTAAAACTCAAATAAGAGATCTAACCAGAAGGTTCAACTTAAGAACTCCGGTTGGCAAAAAGAATCAAATCGAACGAAGCAACGAAAGTCAAACGGCGAAAGAAAACAACTTCGTTCTACTAATCTGGATCTAGGGCAAATTTTATAGTAGCAAAATCTTGTTTAAGTTGGTTAAACGGATAGAGGGTTTCGAGACGAAACTCCATGTGCTTGAATCGCCTGATTCCGATAAACGAGCGAAAAGTTATACTAAAACGAAAATTGGATCAGGAATCGCGATCAGAAAAATCGCGGATTTAATCCGAGAAAAAGAAAAACGATGAACGTTCGCTAGAACGAATGAACGCTCGCTTTTTAAATAAACCGGAAAAACGATCTATTTTAAAAAACTGAATCTAAAAAAAACCGACGAAAAAACCGATGGAAAACCGATCGGTTTTCTAAAAAAACTGGGCACGGATTTTGAGGCGGTGGCGAACCTCGGCGAGCGTGCGGGAAGGGCGGCGGCTTCGCCGGGGCGGCGCGTGGGCGGCGGCTGCGGGCGGCGAGCGGCGCGGCGGGGAGGCGGCTCCGGCGGGGCGGCGCGTGGGCGGCGGCGGCGGGCGGGGCAAGCGGCGGCGGCGGGGTCGGGCGGCTCGGGGCTAGGGTTCCCCCGGGGCTGGTCCGGCTTATAAAGCCACCTCGGGCCGGAGTCCTAGCCGGACACGCCCGTAGGTCGGTTCGTTTTTTTAACGCGCAGAAGAAAAATGAAAAGAAATACTAAACGGACTCCAAAAATTCTGAAATAAATTTTCACGGGCTTCTAAAATCAAGCCGCACAAGGTGAACATTTATTTGGGACCTAAATGCAATTTTGAAAAACACACATTTTTCCTAAATTCAAATAAAACACCGAAAAACTCCGAAATAAAATCTTATTTGATTTTATTATTTGATCCTCAATATTTCTTTATTTTGGGAAAGTCATTTTATTCCCTCTCTCATATTTTTGTAATAAAAATAATTGATGATAAAATAAATAAAATCAAATGATCCTATTCTCAAAATTTGAGAAAACTCAAATATGAAAATAACGAAACCCCCAACTCTCTCCGTGGGTCCTTGAGTTTCTTAGGATTTCTAGGATCAACCAAAATGCAAAAAAAAAATATGATATGCATAGATGATCTAATGTATAACATTCCAAATTGAAAATTTGGGATGTTACAAAAGATATAAGTGAAGCACATAGAGTATTCTAACAAATTCCGATTCATGTGTGTCTCTCCAAAAGGTGTGTACAGCAAGGATGATTGTGGTAAACTAAAAAGCAAAGACTCAAATCATACAAGACGCTCCAAGCAAAACACATATCATGTGGTGAATAAAAATATAGCCTCAAGTAAAGTTACCGATAGATGAAGACGGAACAGGGGATGCCTTTCGGGGCATCCCCAAGCTTAGGATTTTGGTTGTCCTTGAATTTTACCTAGGGGTGCCTTGGGAATCCCCAAGCTTAGGCTCTTGCCACTCCTTGTTCCAAAATCCATCAAATCTTTACCCAAAAACTTGAAAACTTCACAACACAAAACTCAACACAAAATTAGTATAAGAAAACAAACCACCACTTTCAGGTACTGTAATGAACTCATTCTTTATTTATATTGGTGTTAAACCTACTATATTCCAACTTCTCTATGGTTCGTACCCCCCAATACTAGCCATAGAATCATCAAAATAAGCAAACAACACGCGAAAACAAAATCTGTCAAAAACAGATCAATGTGTAGCAATCTGTAGGTTTCAAATACTTCTGTAACTCCAAAAATTGTGAAAAATTAGGACGTCCTAAATAATATGTATATTGATCTACTTCAGTTGGAATTGGTATTTTATCGCTCTCTGGTAAAAAATGAAAATTATTCTCGTGAGCGCATACTTTCTGTATTTATCAGCAAGATCTAACAACTATAACCCAAGAAGATTCTAAAGGCTTTACTTGGCACAAACACTAATTAAAACATAAAAACACAATCATAACAGAGCCTAGATAAATTATTTATTAATAAACAGGAACAAAAAGTGAAGAACAAAAATAAAATTGGGTTGCCTCCCAACAAGCGCTATCGTTTAATGCCCCTAGCTAGGCATTGATAATTTCGATGATGCTCACATGAAAGATAAGAATTGAAGCACAAAGAGAGTATCATGAAACTCGTGACAAACACATCTAAGTCTAACATACTTCCTATGCATAGGCATCTTGTAGGCAAACAAATTATCATAGTAAGCAAAAACTAGCATATGCATGGAAGCGGAAAGAAAGAATAGCAATCTCAACATAACGATGGGTAATTTAATAACATGAAAATTTCTACAATCATATTTTCCTGTCTCATAATAATTACATGTGGGATCATAAGCAAATTCAACAAAATAGCTATCACATAAAACATTTTCATCACGGTCCACATGCACGCAAAGTTGACACTCTTCCAAAATAGTGGGATTAACATTAACTAAACTCATGACCTCTCCAAACCCACTTTTATCGAAAATTGCATAAGATTGAACATTCTCCAAACACGTAGGATCTAAAGTTAACACTCTTCCAAACCCACTTTAAATATTGCAAACATTATTATCAATCTTATATTCATCATGGGGCTTAAATAAATTTTTAATATCATAAGAAGAATCACCCCAATCATGATCATTGCAACAAGTAGTGGACATAGCAAAACTAGCATCCCCACGCTTAGGGTTTTGCATATTATTAGCACAATTGACATTCATAGAATTTATAATAACATCATTGCAATCATGCTTTTTATTCAAAGATCTATCATGAATCACTTTATAAAGCACTTCTTCACAATTTTCAGATTCATGGATTTCAAGGAAAACTCCATAAAGATAATCTAGTGCACTCAACTCACTAGCAATTGGTTCATCATAACTGGATCTATTAAAAAGATTAGCAAGAGGATCAGGATCCATAACAATAGATATTTAGCAAGCGAAGATGCAAGCTAATAGAAGGCACATGGTAACATGAGCAAACAGAAGGACAAACGGAAGAGGACGAATAAAATGGCAAAGGTGAAGTGGGGGAGAGGAAAACGAGAGGCAAATGGCATATAATGTAATATGAGGGAGAAGAGTTTATGACGGCTACTTGGTATGTCTTGACTTGACCATAGATCTCCCCGACAACGGCGCCAGAAATCCTTCTTGCTACCTCTTGAGCATGCATTGGTTTTCTCTTGAAGAGGAAAGGGTGATGCAGCAAAGTAGCGTAAGTATTTCCCTCAGTTTTTGAGAACCAAGGTATCAATCCAGTATAAGACTACACGCAAGTCGCCTAGTACCTGCACAAACAATCAATAACCTTGCACCAACGCGATAAAGGGGTTGTCAATCCCTTCACGACCACTTGCAAAAGTGAGATCTGGTAAACATAATAAGATAAATATTTTTGGTATTTTTGTTGTATAGATTGAAAAGTAAAGATTGCAAAATAAAATAAATAGTAAACTAGAATTATAGATCAGAAACTTATATGATGTAAAGTAGACCCGAGGGCCATAGGTTTCACTAGTGGCTTCTCTCATGATAGCATGTATTACGGTGGTTGAATAAATTACTGCCGAGCAATTGATAAAAAGCGCATAGTTATGGTGATATCTAAGGAAATGATCATGAATATATGCATCACGTCCGTGTCAAGTAGATCGAAACGATTCTGCATCTACTACTATTACTCCACACATCGACCGCTATCCAGCATGCATCTAGAGTATTAAGTTCATAAGAACAGAGTAACGCATTAAGCAAGATGACATGATGTAGAGGGATGAACTCAAGCAATATGATATAAACCCCATATTTTTATCCTCGATGGCAACAATACAATACGTGCCTTGCTGCCCCTGGTGTCACTGGGAAAGGACACCGCAAGATTGAACCCAAAGCTAAGCACTTCTCCCATTGCAAGAAAGATCAATCTAGTAGGCCAAACTAAACCGATAATTCGAAGAGACTTGCAAAGATATCAAATCATGCATATAAGAATTCAGAGAAGAACCAAATAATATTCACAGATAATCAAATTCATAAACCCACAATTCATCGGATCTCGGCAAACACACCGCAAAAGAGGATTACATCGAATAGATCTCCAAGAACATCGAGGAGTACTTTGTATTGAGAACCAAAGAGAGAGAAGAAGCCATCTACCTAATAACTATGGACCCGAAGGTCCATGGTAAACTACTCACACATCATCGGAGAGGCTATGGTGTTGATGTAGAAGCCCTCCGTGAGCGAATCCCCCTCCGGCAGATCACCGGAAAAGGCCCCAAATGGGATCTCATGGGTACAGAAGGTTGTGGTGGTGGAAAAGTGGTTTCGTTTCTCCCCTGGATGTTTTTAGGGTACATGGATATATAGGCGAAAGAAGTACGTCGGTGGAGCTCAGTGGGGCCCATGAGGGTGGGGCACGCCCCCTGCCTCGTGAAAGCTTCGCGGACTTCCAGACTTGTACTCCAAGTCTCCTGGGTTGCGTTTGTTCCAAGAAAGATCCTCGCGAAGGTTTCGTTCCGTTTGGATTCTGTTTGATATTCCTTTTCTATGAAACACTGAAATAGGCAAAAAACAACAATTTGCACTCGGCCTCCGGTTAATAGGTTAGTCCCAAAAATAATATAAAAGTGCATATTAAAGCCCATTAAACATCCAAAACAGATAATATAATAGCATGTAACAATGAAAAATTATAGATACGTTGGAGACGTATCACTTTTGGTCACATACACACACACACTTCTCTTCATAGGTTTGATTTCTCTCAATATCTGACAAACACACACACACACACACACACTACACTACACACACACTCCCCCTCCCCCGAGCACACAATTCATCCCCATCCAAGGTTATATGGCGACCACTCTCGCTTGTGCTTCTCTACACCCCATCTTGCACAACACCTCGATCTTCAAAGAGGGCATTGAGGAGATCGAAGACGGCTACCACACTGCACTAGAGAATGCGGGGCCATTTGGAAGCAGGATGATGTGACGACGGCTGACTGACTCCTCCCCCCCCTATATCTCCTGCACAAAATTACCAATCCCTCTCTCTCCCGCACAAAATTACAAATACCTCAACCCACGAGATCCTTCCCCTCTCGTCCATGTTTTTCTAGCTCTCCCATCAAACCTGTTGTCTCTTCTCCTTCCACGTGTACAAAATCCGGATGCACACACATATCACGTATATTACATGTCTCCATCTTTCTCACAGACGTAACTTCTCCCACTCTCTCTCTATCTCTCTCTCTCTCGTTAGGTGTGTCTCCTACTCTTTTGTCCACATACACACAATCTTTCCCACCCTATCTGCTCCATCTTCGCAAGCTCTCTCTACACGTTTCATTCACACATTGGGATGTGTTCAAAATGTTGCTTTTGTAATGGATGATGTAGAGTTATGGTTGGTTTTGTTGAATCCTATGAAGTAATAACTATGAAATGCATTTAGATTCTCATTTGATTGGGATTATGTGAGTTTGAGCGTATTGTGAAGTACTATAGACCTCGTATACATCTTTGAATTCAACAATGATTGTAACTATTGAATTGTATAGACCATTACATTCGAAGTCAGTAGCCTAATATATTTGTTTCACAATTACAACAAATGATTAATTCACTACAAACTAAGAAAACAAATGTGTACTCCCTCCATTTTTATCTAAGTCCACATGTTAGCATTGGCCAAAGTCAAGTTTTGTGAACTCTCAGAAAGTTTATAACAAAAAATATTAACATATACAATAACAAATAAATACCATTAGATTCATTATTGAATGTACTTTCACATCATACATATTTGTTACGATAAATGTTTATATTTTTCTATAAACTTGGTCACACTTTAGGAAGTTTGACTTCAGTCAAAACTAATATGCAAAGTTAATAAAATCGGAGGGAGTACTAGTAGTTACTAGTACTACTCGCTTGTGTTTTTAAATTCTCTGTTTTGCACGTGCATTCCTATCCTATTCATGTCTATTTCCTATCCCTGCATTGTTAGAATCCTCAAATTCAAACAAGCCCTTACACAATTACTTCTGTTACAAATATGTGTCAAAGAAAACCTTATGTGGTTTGTCCTGCTCCTGCGGTGCTGTGTTCCACCCCAGCTCAGCTGCTCCAACGACGGAAGGGTTCACCATAGCAGGGATCCGCTCTCCAAACTGTCTTTCGCCGCCTCAGGTCTTCTTCCCCGCCGCCGACAGCCACGACAACTGCATTACCATCATCAACTGAGTAGATGACCTTGAGGACTACACGGGTCCGCAAGAGAGGTCGCACTCTTCCGTGTCTGCTTACGTTATGCATTGCTTAATATGATGACATGCTACTTTATCATCGTGTTCATCTATTAGACTGCGACTCAGGTCCAAAATTATGCTGAAACTTGAGTTTTTAAATGGTTGTGGGGTACATATTGGGGCAGCAATCAGTACTATCTGTCTACTATCTGGTTAATCTCGGGTGTCTACTATGAGTTTCATGTTGGGTGCAAACAAACATTAAAGGAGGCATTATCTGTATTTTTTTAACTAAAGCTATTATCTGCCTGCTATCATTGGTTTTGGGTCTATCCACAGTTTGCTACCTTCACTCTGGATTTGTGCATGCACTCCTTACATAATCTCACTATGTTTTATTCCTATGCATGTCAGTTATTGTACACAATGGAACTGAACATCTAGAGCAAAAGAGACGAGCCTTGCGTGGCAATAAAATTTCATGCAGACGTCGCTCCATGGTGGGCGCAAAGGCAGCCCCCCTCCACCCATTTTGGATCATAATCAAGAGGATGATAATTGTTCTGAGGGGGATTCAGAAGCACAAGACCACTCCTATTTACCCCATGAGGTATTCGCTCTAACTTGGCATGCTGATGTTGGTAATATCATGCATATGGTGCCTTGCATTGCTTACTGTATACATCAAAGATGTCATCTGCTTAGTTTAGACATGCTTTGTGTCAATGCCATCTGTTTAATTTCTTTATCGTATATTTGAATCATGCAATGCTATCTTGTTTAGCCAGGCATCATATATGTGAATTTTGCAATGCCACCCTAGTTAGCCAGTCATCTTATATGTGAATTATATCATGACATCATTTTTTTATTATGTGTTAAATTTGTCAACAATTTTAGTACATTCAATTACTCTTCCTGTGCATCATCCGTTCGGCACGGTCATGGAAAAATCTAGAGTGGAAACAAGGTCTTCAGAGCAGACAATGCTATCTGACGAAGCGCATGTCTTGCTGGTTACAGATAGCTCCTCAGAGGGGGATTTAGAGACAGACGACCAGTCCTATTCCCCCCCCCCCCCGAGGTGCATGCTCTAACTTGGCAGGGTTATGTTGCTCATATCGTGCGTATGGTATCTTGCATTGCTATGTCATTTTCTTAGTTTAGACATGATTTGTGTGAATGTCACCTGTTTAGTGTCTAATTACCATATATGTGAATTATGCAATGCCATCTTTTTGCAAGACATTGGCCCTGGTTGTTTCAACTTTGTTTGGATTTTAATCACCCGTGGATTCGCTTCAGTGCTGAAGCTAATTCTGGGAATCAGATTCGCCACTAAAGTACACTTTGAGGTGCTTTAGGAAATTGCACTAAAAATGGCTCAAATCTAGATTCAACTTCACTGGCAAATCTGATTTCAAATAGCTGTTTGTTTCAGATTTCAGATTCAACTTCACTAGCAAACCTGAATCTGGTCCCAGAATCCGAAACAAACAGGGCCATTATATATGTAAATTATGCAATGCTATCTTGTTGCAAGGCATTATATATGTGAATTATGCAATGCCATGCTGTTTAGCCAAGCGTCATATATGTGAATTATATCATGCCGTCCTTTTTTTGTATTTCTCATTGCTTTTGTCAACAATGTTTGTATATTCAACTGCTCTTCCTGTGCATCAGCCATTTGAATTGGTGATGGAGAAATCTGGAGTGAAAACAAGGTCTTCAGAGCAAACAATGCTACCTGGTGAAGCAGATATGTTGCTGGTTGCAGATAGCTCTTCAGAGGAGGATTCAGAGGCAGATGACCAGTCAAATTATCCCCCTGAGGTGTATGCTCAAACTTGGCAGGGTTATATTACTCATATCATGCATATGTTGTATTGCAATTCTTAGATTTTACATCATATACACGATATTGAATGCCATCTCCTTAGTTGACACATCATATATGTGATTGCCCTCTGCTCACTTCCTTAGTATATAAATCATATATTTGAATTATATAATGTCATGATGTTAACATAGACAGCTTGTATCTCACTTATGGCATGCCAACCCATTTTCTAAAGACATAATATAGTTATATCATCTCATCTTGTTCACATAGTCATCATATTTTGAATTATGTCATTCTATCCGTGAATTATATCATGCCATCATGTTTCCATCGACGGCATGTTTGTGATTTATGGCATGCCAACCACTTTAATAGACACATCGTATAGTTATATCATGTCATCTTGTTTACATAGTCATCATATTTTGAAGTATGTCATTCTACCCTATTTAGTAAGCCATCATACATGTGAATTGTGTCATGCTATCCTGCTTAATTAGCCATCATATATTTGAAATTATGTCCTGCTATTCTGTTTGGTTAGACAACATAAATGTGAAATATTTCATGCCCTGTTTTCTTCCCTACTATCCATTGCATCTGTCTATCTTACAATGTCTGTACATTCAATTACTTTTCTTGTTTATCAGCCATTTTAATTGGAGGGGATGATGGCAGTATCCGTGGGAGTAAAAACATGGTCTTCAGAAAAGATCGTGCTACTTGTCGATGGAGAGAGAACCATGGTTATACTTGCCCAAGAACCATCCCCACCACACATAAAACAGACTCATGCAGATTGTACCCCTACCCAGTTGGACAGAGAACTAGCTACACCGCTTCTAACCCCTACCCCAGCAGATAGTAACCCAGTTCCCGTTGACACAGCACCGTCTCCACCACACAGCACCCAAACACGAGCAGTTAGTAAGGCAACTGCAGTGCCCAAAGCATGAGGACCACCACTCTGAACCCCAAGTCAACGCTTAAAGCAGAAGAAGAATTATTCTCAGGCCAGGTTCCATAGCTATGGTTCATACTACTTTGCTCTTGCATCACTGTATTTACTCATACCAACTAATTTAAAATTTGAAGGATGCAATTGAAACTCCAATGGCGCAACAGGTATGTTTTAAACCTGTTTCTATAACGTGTTTTCTGTTGTAACTTGCTCTATGTTGATTTTAGTTTCAATTGAAAAAACAGTTATGTTCTCATGTCATGCACATTACAAGTATTGTTATTGTTGTGTAGTTTCCCACACTTATATTCTGTCTATGCTACTTTGTCTTAGATAGATATGATTTGAACTGTATCTATCTTGATTTGGCAACATAAACCAGAATGATATAGACCATACAGTGACCATACTACATAGATATATGTTTGTTTCATGATGTTATCTTGTCCACCTTACTACTGAACTGGTTTACCAAAATGAGTTTCATACACTACATTGTAAACTTGTGATGTGTTTGTTTGTTTCTCCTTTAGAACGCGGATAAAATATTGGAGAAGAGTACCCCGTTATGCAATGGTAAAGGAAGTAATGCAGATCAGGTTCAAGATAGTGAGACATCCCTGTTGTTCTCCAAGAAAGCTAATAAAAACTATATTGAAGATATTGAGACAACACCAAAGTCTTGTCTTGATGTAGTGTTCGAATTACTGACTACTACTGCTGGCACCAGCTCTTCGAACTCGCTGCCTGAATTAGTTCGGCTTCTTGAGTCTCAACTTCAAGTTGAAAGACACCGATCAGATGTTATGCAATAGGAAGCCGAAGGACTGAGGAAGTCCCTGCAGAATTCAGATGCATACTTTCTGGTGCAACCGCAAGTGCTGGAGGATTTAAGCGCGAAACAAGAGAAAGTTAATAAGCTTGCTAAGCATCTTTCCAGCATTATGAGTACCCAGGATATTGTTTCTTGAGCTCTTCTGAAGTGGTTTTAGTTCTGGACTTGTTTTGTTGTGGCGTTTACATGCTGCTTTGTTCCCTATATTTGCACTTGTGGCGAACTTTGATGCCCAGTGGCTGTAATATGTGTAATAGCCGTGATAGCTGATACGTCTCCGTCGTATCTACTTTCCCAAACACTTTTGCCCTTGTTTTGGACTCTAACTTGCATGATTTGAATGGAACTAACCCGGACTAACGCTGTTTTCAGCAGAATTGCCATGGTGTTATTTATGTGCACAAACAAAAGTTCTCGGAATGACCTGAAACTCCACGGAGCGTCTTTTTGGGAATAATAAAAAATACTGGCAAAAGATCAAGACCAGGGGGCCCACACCCTTGCCACGAGGGTGGGGGGCATGCCTGCCCCTGGGCGCGCCCCCTACCTCGTGGGCCCCTTGGAGCTCCTCCGACCCGAACTCCAACTCTATATATTCACTTTCGGGGAGAAAAAATCAGGGAGAAGGATTCATCGCGTTTTACGATATGGAGCCGCCGCCAAGCCCTAAAACCTCTCAGGAGGGCTGATCTGGAGTCCGTTTGGGGCTCCGGAGAGGGGAATCCGTCGCCATCGTCATCATCAACCATCCTCCATCACCAATTTCATGATGCTCACCGCCGTGCGTGAGTAATTCCATCGTAGGCTTGCTGGACAGTGATGGGTTGGATGAGATTTATCATGTAATCGAGTTAGTTTTGTTAGGGTTTGATCCCTAGTATCCACTATGTTCTAAGATTGATGTTGCCATGACTTTGCTATGATTAATGCTTGTCACTAGGGCCCGAGTGCCATGATTTCAGATCTGAACCTATTATGTTTTCATGAATATATGTGAGTTCTTGATCGTATCTTGCAAGTCTATAGTCACCTACTATGTGTTATGATCCGGTAACCCCAAAGTGACAATAATCGGGACCACTCCCGGTGATGACCATAGTTTGAGGAGTTCATGTATTCACTGTGTGTTAATCCTTTGGTCCGGTACTCTATTAAAAGGAGGCCTTAATATCCCTTAGTTTCCGCTAGGAACCCTCTGCCACGGGAGGGTAGGACAAAAGATGTCATGCAAGTTCTTTTCCATAAGCACATATGACTATATTCGGAATACATGCTTACATTACATTGATGAATTGGAGCTAGTTCTGTGTCACCCTAGGTTATGACTGTTACACGATGAACCGCATCCGGCATAATTCTCTATCATCGATCCATTGCCTACGAGCTTTCCATATATTGTTCTTCGCTTATTTACTTTTCCGTTGCTATTGTTACAATCACTACAAAATACCAACAACATTACTTTTGTTATCATTACCTGTTTCTACCGTTACCACTACTATCATATTACTTTGCTACTAAATACTTTGCTGCAGATATTAAGTTTCTAGGTGTGGTTGAATTGACAACTCAGCTGCTAATACTTGAGAATATTCTTTGGCTCCCCTTATGTCGAATCAATAAATTTGGGTTGAATACTCTACCCTCGAAAACTGTTGCGATCCCCTATACTTGTGGGTTATTAAGACTATTTTCTGGCGCCGTTGCCGGGGAACATAGCTCTATTCTTTGATTCACTTGGGATTTATATCTTCTTATCATTATGAAGAACTTGAAAGATTCAAGAACCAAGATTTATCCCTCAACTACGAGGGGAGGTAAGGAACTACCATCTAGCTCTGCACTTGATTCACCTTCTGTTTTGAGTAAGTTTGCAACACCTAAACCTGCTTCTACTATTCATTCTGATATGTCGCATGTTATTGATGATGGCACTTCTGCTATGCATGATACTTATGATGAAACTACTTCTATGCTTGATACTACTATGCCATTTGGTGAATTTCTTGATGAACAACTTGCTAGGGCTAGAGAGAATGAAATTATTGAAACTGATAATATTGATGAAAGTGATGATGTAGACTCTCCCCCTAATAAATATGAATTGCCTGTTGTTCCTGAGGGTTATGTTATTGATGAAGAAGCTACTAGAGCTATTTTAGCTTGCACTGATAGATATGATCTAAAGAGGTTATTAGCTAAATGCAAGCAGCAATCCCTTAATGCTAGAATGAAACTTGGCCCTGCTTTTTCTACTTCACCTATCTGTGTTACTGATAAGGATTATGAATTCTCTATTGATCCTGATATAATTACTTTGGTTGAATCTGATCCTTTTTATGGCTATGAATCTGAAACTATTGTGGCACATCTTACTAAATTAAATGATATAGGCACCCTATTCATTAATGATGAGAGAACTCACTACTTTTATATCCTTAAAATATTTCCGTTCTCATTAAAGGGTGATGCTAAGATATGGTTTAATTCTCTTGATCCTGGTTGTGTGCGTAGTCCCCAGGATATGATTTACTGCTTCTCTGCTAAATATTTCCCTGCTCATAAAAAACAAGCTGCTTTAAGGGATATATATATATATATATATATATATATATATATATATAATTTTATGCAAATTGAAGAAGAGAGTCTCCACAAGCTTGGGGGAGGCTTCTCCAATTACTTAATGCTTTGCCTGATCATCCTCTTAAGAAAAATGAAATACTTGATATCTTTTATAATGGACTAACCGATGTTTCCAGAGATTACCTGGATAGTTGTGCTGGTTCTGTTTTCAGGGAAAGAACACCGGATGAAGCTGAAATTCTATTAAATAATATGTTGACTAATGAAAATAATTGGACACTTCTTGAGCCTGTTCCTAAACCAACTTCGAAGAAGAGAGGTGTTCTATTTCTCAGTCCTGAAGATATGCAAGAGGCAAAGAAATCCATGAAAGAAAAGGGTATTAATGCTGAAGATGTTAAGAATTTACCTCCTATTGAAGAAATACATGGTCTTAATTTACCGCCTTTCGAAGAAATGCATAATTTTAATCCATCTCCTATTGAAGACACACATGGTCTTGATAACCCGACACAGGTAGTAAAGGTAAATTCTCTCTATAGATATGATAAAGCTGAAATCCCATTTACTAAGTTTGCTAGCCCATGCTTAGATGAGTTTGATAAATTTATGGTTAAGCAAGAAGACTTCAATGCTTATTTTGGTAGAGAATTAAAATGCAGTGCTGATATGTTTGAACACTTGGGTGATTATATGGCTAATGTCAAAGCTGAACTTAAACTTATTAGTAAACATGCTTCTATGGTTACCACTCAAGTAGAACAAGTACTTAAAGCTCGAAATGATTTGCTCAATGAATTGAATAGTAAGGATAATGATTTTGCTGTTAGAGTGGCTACTAGAACTGGTAAAATGACTCAGGAACCTTTGTATCCTGAAGGCCACCCTAAGAGAATTGAGAAAGATTCTCAGAGAAATAATATAGATGCACCTAGCCCTTCTAAAAGGAGGAAAAGAAGAATAATAAGACTTTGCATGCTTCTAGTGAACCTATTATTGAAACACCTGAGAATCCAAATGATATTTCTATTTCTGATGGTGAAACACAATCTGGTAATGAACCTGAAACTAGTGATAATGTTAATGATAATGTTCATGTTGATGCTCAACCTAGCAATGATGATGATATAGAAATTTAACCTGATGTTGATCTTGATAACCCACAATCAAAGAATCAACATTATGATAAGAGAGACTTTGTTGCTAGGAAACATGGTAAAGAAAGAGAACCATGGGTTCAAAAACCCATGCCTTTTCCTCCCAAACCATCCAAGAAAAAGGATGATGAGGATTTTGAGCGCTTTGCTAAAATGATTAGACCTATCTTTTTGCGTATGCAATTAACTGATATTCTTAAAATGAATCCTTATGCTAAGTACATGAAAGTAATTGTTACTAATAAAAGAGAGATACCGGAAGCTGAAAGTTCCACCATGCTTGCTAATTATACTTTTAAGGGTGGAATACCAAAGAAACTTGGAGATCCAGGAGTACCCATTATACCATGCTCCATTAAAAGAAACTATGTTAAAATTGCTTCATGTGATCTTGGAGCCGGTGTTAGTGTTATGCCTCTCTCTTTATATCATAGACTTGATTTGAATAAGTTGACACCTACTGAAATATTTTTGCAAATGGCTGATAAATCAACTGCTATACCTGTTGGTATTTGTGAGGATGTGCCTATTGTGGTTGCAAACGTTACTATTTTAATGGACTTTGTTATTCTTGATATTCCCGAGGACGATAGTATGTCCATTATTCTTGGAAGACCCTTTTTGAATACTGCAGGGGATGTTATTGATTGCAAAAAAGGCAATGTAACTTTCCATGTTAATGGTAATGAGCATACGGTACACTTTCCGAGGAAACAACCTGAAGTCCACAGTATCAATTCTATTGGAAAAATTCCATCGATTATTTTTGGAGGGTTTGAATTTCCTCTTCCTACTGTCAAGAAGAAATATGATATTCTTATTGTTGGGGATATGCATATCCCCGTTGAGATAACCTAGTGTTATTCAAAAATTCTCTGGTTCCATGTTATTCGGAATGAGTTTGTTAACAAGACTTGATCAACCTTGTTAATGGATTCCCTTTGAAGATCATGAGATGGATGAATTTAGAAAACACAACTCTCTGTACCCTCCTTTTACTTTCTATTATTTATATTAAATAAAATAAAAATAGTATTTTCTGTCTGTTATCTGAATTATCCGTGCAATATAAAAATACCCTGAAAATAAAAGTTCTTCAAATGCCCTGAAATTTAAATATGATTTTTATGGAATATTTGAGAATATTTGGCACTGAGAACACAGCAGGGGGGCATCCACCTGGCCACGAGGGTGGAGGGCGCGCCACCTGCCTCGTGGGCCCATGGTGGCCCTCCTCCACTTATTCCTGCACCCACACACTTCTTCTTCCTCCCACAAACACCATTATCCAACTCAAACCCGAGTCCAAGCTCATTTTGCTGCCATTTTCGATCTCCTTGCTCAAAGCACCTCTCACAAAACTGCTTGGGGAGATTGTTCCTTGGTATGTGACTCCTCCATTAGTTCAGTTAGTTTTTGTTCTAGTGCTTTATTCATTGCATATTTTTGCTGCTTAGGTGACCTTGTTCTTGAGCTTGCATGTCAAATTTATATGGTTCCAAGTAGTTCTAATGCATGATATGGGCTCTAGGCACTTGTAGGAGTGGTTGCTATCAATTTTGTTGAGTTTGGTTCACTTTTATTTTGAAGTTACGAAAAATTTCAGAATTTTTCAGAAAATAATGAAGAGATTTTTGAGGGGCTCATTGAGCCGAAGCTCGAAGGAAAAGCAAAATGAAGAAGCAAAGAAGCCCAAATATAATCTGCCTCGCACCACGGAGGTTAGGCCGTGTGAATGGCCCTCCGATTATTTCTTGAGAGCAACCGGGATTTATGAGGATTTTTATGAATTGGCTAAGAATGCAGGCCTCACCGACTTCCTCCGCAACCAACACGAACAGTATCTTTTACTCACCAATACTTTTGTGCAAAACTTCTACTATTATCCTAGGGAATCACCTCCTTTAGTAGAGTTTCATTTATATGATGTGGTTAAGAAGATGTCACTATATGAATTTTGTAGGGTTTGCAAAATAACTTTCGAGGGTAGCTTAGAGGAACCACATCGTAAAGATGTGGATGGGTTTATTGACACTATCACTGTAGGGGAAACTAGGAAGGTTTCTGATGCAAGAATCACTAGCATACATTTTCCTGTTTTACGCTACTTTGCAATATTTGCTAGTCGTTGCTTAATTGGTCGCGAAAACTGTGGAAACCTTCGTGTTCTTGATATTTTTAATTTGTTCCATGGTTTATTCCGTGACGAATCTGTTAGTATGGGCAGTATTATTGCTAAACGGTTAAGTCTGAACCGTACAAAGGGCCCCATCTTTGGTGGTATCTATGCTTCACGCCTTGCTGCATATTATAACATACCAATTAGGCACTATGAAAAAGAAGAAAAATTGCTGCCTACTGTTTATTTAGATTATAAGAGTATGGTAGCGCATGATTTTATTATAAAGAATAGGGAAGGGGAGCTTAAATACAAATTGTTCTTTGATAAACATCATACTGAGACTATCACCTTGCCTGCTCCTTCCTTGTTTGATTTATCTACAGGCCAGTACCTCGTCTTGCCGGAGGACATTCACGCTTACCAAAACCCTACATCAGCCACAGAGCCAGAGTCGGAACCACAAGTCTTCTTCTTCGCAGTACGACCCCAACTATTACTATGGATATCCGCCAGGCCAACCGTGGTCATAGACCAACTTAGGCCAAAAGCCTAAGCTTGGGGGAGTACGCATTTCTCACCAACATTACATTCATGTTCACACACTCATTGCTAGATGTCGGTGCTCATACTTTTTCATTGTAATATCCATGCTAGTTTATTTTCTCTTTTTATGCTTTCTTCTTGTGTGCTTAATAAACCTTAAGAAAAAAACAAAAAAATTAGTTGTAGCTTTTAGCTAGTTTTAATTTCCATGTTTGTAGTAGTAATTAAAAAGAAAACCCAAAAAGATTTCATGTTCTTCTTTTGCTTGTTGGGAGCTTACCTGTGTAAATAGTTTTATTTCTTTTCTTTTCTTTGGGGGTCGATAGGAGAAGACCATGATTAAATTGTTGAAGTGGCTCTTATATGCATTATTGTTGATCTAACAAAAGAGCCCATATTGCCTTGTCTTCTCCTGTTTATTGAATGCTTGCATATTCCAGCTTAGTCCAATGCACGTGCACTATTATTATTATCCACATCGTTCGGTCGTGCAAGTGAAAGGCAATTATGATGATATATGATGGACCGACTGAGATGAGAAAAGCTGGTATAAACTCGACCTCTCTTGTTTTTGTAAATATGATTAGTTCATCGTTCCTGATTCAGCCTATTATGAATAAACATGTTTGCAATGACAACTAGAGATCATAGTTTCTTATGCCATGCTTAATTAGCTAGGAGCTTATAATGGTTTACCTTGCGTGCCAACATGCTATTAAAATGGTTGTGATGTGGTATGATAGGGTGGTATCCTCTTTTGAACGATTCGAGTGGCTTGACTTGGCACATGTTCATGCATGTAGTTGAAACTAAATCAACAAAGCCTCTACGATATTTATGTTCATGGTGCATTATATCCTACTCATGCTTGCATTCGGTGTCGATTAATATTAATGCATGTTCATGACTGTTGTCGCTCTCTAGCTGGTTGCTTCCCAGTCTCGTTCCATCCTTCACCTGTACTAAGCAGAATACTTCTTGTGCATCCAATCCCATAAACTCCAAAGTTATTCCATATGAGTCCACCATACCTACCTATATACGGTATCTACCCGTCGTTCCAAGTAAATTTGTATGTGCCAAACTCTATACCTTCAAATAAACATTCTGTTTTGTATGCTCAAATAGCTCATGCATCAACTAGGGCTGTCCGTATCTTCCATGTTAGGCGGGTTATTCTCAAGAGGAGTGGACTCCGCTCCTCACTCACGAGAAAATGGCTGGTCACCGGGATGTCCAGTCCCATGCTTTATGCAAATCAAATCAAAATAATTGCAAACAAAACTCCCCCTGGGACTCTTGTTAGTTGGAGGCACTCGGTGTTTCAAGCAAGCCATGGATTGATGCTTGTTGGTGGAGGGGGAGTATAAACTTTACCATTCTGTTTGGGAACCGCCTATAATGTGTGTAGCATGGAAGATATCGCCATCTCTTGGTTGTTATGTTGACAATGAAAGTATACCGCTCAAAATATTATTCATCTCTATTTCAAAACAGAGCTCTGGCACCTCTACAAATCCTTGCTTCCCTCTATGAAGGGCCTATCTATTTACTTTTATGTTGAGTCATCATCCTCTTATTAAAAAGCACCAGTTGTAGAGCACCGCTGTCATTTGCATTCATTACTGTTAGTTTACATTGAGTATGACTTGACTGGATCTCTTTTACCATGAATTACAATGTGTAGTTAGTCCTTGATCTTTAAAGGTGCTCTGCATTTATGTTTTGCGGTCTCAGAAAGGGCTAGCGAGATAACATCCTATTATATCATATTATGATTGTTTTGAGAAAGTGTTGTCATCTGAGATTTATTATTATTTCTCGCTAGTTGATTTTGCCATTGATATGAGTAAACATGAGACCTCAGTTATTGTGAATATGGTTAGTTCATAATCTTTGCATAAAACTTGAATGCTGGGTTTACATATTTACAACAACAAGAGCAAACAGAGTTTGTAAAAGTTTTTCTTTATCACTTTCAGTTTGTCAACTGAATTGCTTGAGGACAATCAAAGGTTTAAGCTTGGGGGAGTTGATACGTCTCCGTCGTATCTACTTTTCCAAACACTTTCGCACTTGTTTTGGACTCTAACTTGCATGATTTGAATGGAACTAACCCGGACTGACGATGTTTTCAGCAGAATTGCCATGGTGTTATTTATGTGCAGAAACAAAAGTTCTCGGAATGACCTGAAACTCCACGGAGCGTCTTTTTGGGAATAATAAAAAATACTGGCAAAAGATCAAGACCAGGGGGCCCACACCCTAGCCACGAGGGTGGGGGTGCGCCTGCTCCCGTGGGCGCGCCCCCCTACCTCGTGGGCCCCCTGGAGCTCCTCCGACCTCAACTCCAATTCTATATATTCACTTTCGGGGAGAAAAAAATCAGGGAGAAGGATTCATCATGTTTTACGATACGAAGCCGCCGCCAATCCCGAAAACCTCTCGGGAGGGCTGATCTGGAGTCTGTTCGGGGCTCCGGAGAGGGGAATCCATCGCCATCGTCATCATCAACCATCCTCCATCACCAATTTCATGATGCTCACCGCCGTGCGTGAGTAATTCCATCGTAGGCTTGCTGGACGGTGATGGGTTGGATGAGATTTATCATGTAATCAAGTTAGTTTTGTTAGGGTTTGATCCCCAGTATCCACTATGTTCTAAGATTGATGTTGCTATGACTTTGCTATGCTTAATGCTTGTCACTAGGGCCCGAGTGCGATGATTTCAGATCTGAACCTATTATGTTTTCATGAATATATGTGAGTTCTTGATCCTATCTTGCAAGTTTATAGTCACCTACTATGTGTTATGATCTGGCAACCTCGAAGTGACAATAATTGGGACCACTCCCTGTGATGACCATAGTTTGAGGAGTTCATGTATTCACTATGTGTTAATTCTTTGGTCCGGTACTCTATTAAAAGGGGGCCTTAATATCCCTTAGTTTCCGCTAGGACCCCGCTGCCACGGGAGGGTAGGACAAAAGATGTCATGCAAGTTCTTTTCCATAAGCACGTATGGCTATATTCGGAATACATGCTTACATTACATTGATGAATTGGAGCTAGTTCTGTGTCACCCTAGGTTATGACTGTTACATGATGAACCACATCCGACATAATTCTCTATCACCGATCCATTGCCTACGAGCTTTCCATATATTGTTGTTCGCTTATTTACTTTTCCGTTGCTATTGTTACAATCACTACAAAATACCAAAAACATTACTTTTGT
This sequence comes from Triticum dicoccoides, assembly GCF_002162155.2. Taxonomy (NCBI): domain Eukaryota; kingdom Viridiplantae; phylum Streptophyta; class Magnoliopsida; order Poales; family Poaceae; genus Triticum; species Triticum dicoccoides. Next base: position 547,061,752 of record NC_041384.1, read on the forward strand.
TATGATTACCTTTTGCTACCGTTACCACTACTATCATATTACTTTGCTACTAAATACTTTGCTGCAGATATTAAGTTTCTAGGTGTGGTTGAATTGACAACTCAGTTGCTAATACTTGAGAATATTCTTTGGCTCCCCTTGTGTCGAATCAATAAATTTGGGTTGAATACTCTACCCTCGAAAACTGTTGCGATCCCCTATACTTATGGGTTATCAATAGCCTAGCGTAAGTTGCTTGCTTATTTATTTCCGTTGTCTTGTTTATTTGTTTTCTTGTAGTCGATGCAGTTCTTTTTTCCGCGGTTTGCTAGTGGGCGCAATAACCTATTTTTAAAACTAGGCCACATTAACAATGGGCTACATATTTACTATAGTTAACTTGGGCCTCCTACGGGTCGTAGAAACAATGGGCCTTCTAAGGGCCGTAGAAACAATGGGCCTTCTACGGGGCGTAGACACAATGGGCCTTCTACGGGCCATATCATCAATGGGCCTTCTATGGGTCGTATGATCGGTTGGCCAAACATGGGCCAATAACAGACCACATTATGGCCGTAAATGGGCTAGAGTTGAAATCGTCCATTCATGGGCTGACCATAACGGGCCATTGTTAATAGGTCGTATTTGATGAAGCTATGAAAACGACCCAACGTATTAACGGGCCACAAATGGGCCGACTGTAACCACGTGTTGTATTTGTCCCACAAGCAGAAAATGACAGTAACGGGCCGAAAGTAAACGAATGTTGGAAATGAGCCCAAGAATAAATGGGCCCTGAGAAGGCCGAAAGATAACATGGTCTGGAAACGGCCCAACGGAATAATGGGCCGTTAATGGGTATAAAGTGATACACTGTTCATTACGGGCTAGTTTTACCACGGGCCGTTAATGGGCCGAGGGTTACTAAGGGCCTCATATGGGCCAAAAGACGTCATGGGCCATACATGGGCCGGAAGTTAAAACGGGCTGGAATTATATTGGACGGCCCAGATGACACTAATGGGCCTAATTCGGATAGGACGTAAACGGGCCCTGGGTTAGCGGGCTGTAAATGGGCTATATGCGAACAGGCCGTTAACAGGCTTGCCGTGGGCCGGCACACCACCTTTTGACCAAGTCAAACAGGCCGGCCTTTTCACAGGAATGGGCCTCTGTTGGTCCGTGCCACGTGTCGACGTATCATAGGCGCTTTGAGTCCAATGAGTGGATGACATCTGTCCCAACGGTGAGCCGACACGTGTTTCCTCCAGCCAATGATGATTTTACATGTGGAAAATCCGCATTGGTTGGGGCTGTTAGCGGGTTATTGGATCCAAAACCGGACCCAATAGCTTAACAGCGTTTCGTTATGGTGGATGCCACGTGTCGGTCACCCTTGACGAAAGCACTTCTGTGACGCGTGATTTATAGTCATGGAAGTGGACACTTCCGTGATGACAATTTTGGTAATGTCATGGAACACTTCTCCGATAGCACAGGTATGACTATCTTGATTCTCTCATAAATTTTTCATGGATGTACATGCATGATAGAAAACGTGACCTACTGTGACAAATGCGTATCATCCCGGAAGTGTATTTTTTGTAGTGTCTATCAGATCTCACTCTCGTAAGTTACCGTGAAGGGATTGACAACCCCTTTATCGCATTGGTTGCAAGGTTCTTATTTTTTTGTGTAGGTACAAGGGACTTGCGTGTGGCCTCCTACTGGATTGATACCTTGGTTCTCAAAAACTGAGGGAAATACTTATGCTACTTTGCTGCATCACCCTTTCCTCTTCAAGGGAAAACCAATGCAGTGCTCAAGAGGTAGCAAGAAGGATTTCTGGCGCCGTTGCCGGGGAGTCTATGCACAAGTCAAGACATACCAAGTACCCATCACAAACTCTTATCCCTCACATTACATTATTTGCCATTTGCCTCTCGTTTTCCTCTCCCCCACTTCACCCTTGCCATTTTATTCGCCCTCTTTTTCCGTTCCCCTTCTGTTTTCTAGTTTGTCTCTTTTTGCTTGTTTCTTTTTTGCTTGTGTGTTTGATTGCTTGCTTGTCACGATGGCTCAAGACAATACTAAATTGTGTGATTTTTCTAATACCAACAATAATGATTTTATTAGCACTCCGATTGCTCCTCTTACCAATGCTGAATCTTGTGAAATTAATGCTACTTTGCTGAATCTTGTCATGAAAGATCCGTTTTCAGGCCTTCCTAGTGAAGATGCCGCTACCCATCTAAACAACTTTGTTGAATTGTGTGATATGCAAAAGAAGAAAGATGTGGATAATGATATTGTTAAACTGAAGCTATTCCCGTTTTCCCTTAGAGATCGTGCTAAAACTTGGTTTTTGTCTTTGCCTAAAAATAGTATCGTTTCATGGAATAAGTGCAAAGATGCTTTTATCTCTAAGTATTTTCCTCCCGCTAAGATATCACTCTTAGAAATGATATTATGAACTTTAAGCAACTTGATCATGAACATGTTGCAGAAGCTTGGGAGAGGATCAAATTAATGATACGTAATTGCCCTACACATGGTTTGAATCTTTGGATGATTATACAAAAAATTTATGCCGGATTGAATTTTGCTTCTAGAAATCTCTTAGATTCGGCCGTGGGAGGCACTTTTATGGAAATCACTTTAGGAGAAGCTACTAAACTCCTAGATAATATTATGGTTAATTATTCTCAATGGCATATTGAAAGATCTACTAATAAAAAGGTGCATGCTATAGAAGAATTAATTTTTTGAGTGGAAAGATGGATGAGCTTATGAAATTTTTTGCTAGTAAGAATGTTTCTTATGATCCTAATGATATGCCTTTGTCTACCTTGATTGAGAATAATAATGAATCTATGGATGTGAATTTTGTTGGTAGGAACAATTTTGGTAATAACGCGTATAGAGGTAATTTTAATCCTAGGCCATTTCCTAGTAATTCCTCTAATAATTATGGTAATTCCTACAACAATTCTTATGGAAATTAATAAGATGCCCTCTGATTTTGAATCTAATATTAAAGAATTTACTTGTTCGCAAAAGAGTTTCAATGCTTTGATTGAAGAAAAATTGTCTAAGATTGATGAGTTGGCTAGGAACGTTGATAGAATTTCTCTTGATGTTGATTCTTTGAAATTTAGATCTATTCCACCTAAGCATGATATCAATGAGTCTCTCAAAGCTATGAGAATTTCCATTGATGATTGCAAAGAAAGAACCGCTAGGATGCGTGCTAAAAAAGATTGCTTTGTGAAAGCGTGTTCTTCTAGTTTCCATGATAATAATGATGAAGATCTAAAAGTTATTGATGTGTCCCCTATTAAATATTTGTTTTGCAATATGAATCTTGTTAATGATGGGACTGGAGATGAGTCAACTTTAGTTAGAAGGCGTCCCAATGATTCGGAGTTTTTAGATATTGATGCAAAAATTGATAAAAGTGGGATGGGAGAGGTCAAAACTTTAAATAGCAATAAACCCACTATCTTGGATTTCAAGGAATTTAATTATGATAATTGTTCTTTAATAGATTTTATTTCCTTGTTGCAATCTGTGCTAAATTCTCCGCATGCTTATAGTCAAAACAAAGCTTTTACTAAACATATCGTTGATGCTTTAATGCAATCTTATGAAGAAAAGCTTGAATTGGAAGTTTCTATCCCTAGAAAACTTCATGATGAGTGGGAACCTACTATTAAAATTAAGATGAAAGATCATGAATGCTATGCTTTATGTGATTTGGGTGCTAGTGTTTCCATGATCCCTAAAACTTTGTGTGATTTTCTAGGTTTCCATGAATTTGATGATTGTTCTTTAAACATGCATCTTGCGGATTCCACCATTAAAAAACCTATGGGAAGAATTAATGATGTTCTTATTGTTGCAAATAGGAATTATGTGCCCGTAGATTTCATTGTTCTGATATAGATTGCAATCCTTCATCTCCTATTATTCTTGGTAGACCTTTCCTTAGAACGATTGGTGCAATTATTGATATGAAAGAAGGGAATATTAGATTCCAATTTCCGTTAAGGAAGGGCATGGAACACTTTACTAGAAAGAAAATTAAATTACCTTATGAATCTATCATGAGAGCCACTTATGGATTACATACCAAAGATGGCAATACCTAGATCTATCCTTGCTTTTATGCCCAGCTAGGGGACTTAAACGATAGCGCTTGTTGGGAGGCAACCCAATTTTATTTTTGTTTCTTGCTTTTTGATTATGTTTACTAAAAAATAATTCATCTAGCCTTTGTTTAGATGTGGTTTTATGCTTTTAATTAGTGTTTGTGCCAAGTAGAACCTTTGGGAAGACTCGGGGAAAGTCTTTGCGATCTTGCTGTAAAAAACAGAAACTTTAGCGCTCACGAGATTTGCTGCCATTTTTTTTACTGGAGAGTGCTATTTAGTTAATTATTTTTTAAGATGATTAGTAGATAAATTCCTCACGTCCATCAATTTATTTTAGAATTTTTTGGGTTCCAGAAGTATTCGAAACCTACAGATTACTACAGACTGTTCTGTTTTTGACAGATTCTGTTTTTCGTGTGTTGTTTGCTTGTTTTGATGAATCTATGGCTAGTAATAGAGTTTATGAACCATAGAAAAGTTGGAATACATTAGGTTTAACACCAATATAAATAAATAATGAGTTCATTATAGTACCTTGAAGTGGTGGTTTGTTTTCTTTTACTAACGGAGCTCACGAGATTTTCGTTTAAGTTTTGTGTTGTGAAGTTTTCAAGTTTTGGGTAAAGATTTGATGGATTATGGAACAAGGAGAGGCAAGAGCCTAAGCTCGGGGATGCCCAAGGCACCGCAAGGTAAAATCCAAGGACAACCAAAAGCCTAAGCTTGGGGATGTGATACATCTCCAACGTATATATAATTTTTGATTGTTTCATGCTATTATATTATCAACCTTGGATGTTTTATATGCATTTATATGCTATTTTATACGATTTTTGGGACTAAACTATTAACCTAGAGCCCAGTGCCAGTTTCTGTTTTTTCCTTGTATTAGAGTATCGCAGAAAAGGAAAATCAAACGGAGTCCAATTGACCTGAAACTTCAGGAAACTTATTTTTGGACAAGAAGAAGCCCACAGAGTATCGGAGATGGATCAGGAGAGTCCCGGGCTGCCCACAAGGGTGGGGGCACACCCACCCCCCTGGCGCGCCCCCTGTCTCGTGGACAGCCCGAAGATCCACCGACGTACTTCTTCCTCCTATATATATACCATATACCCTAAAAACTTCGAAGAGCACAATAGATCGGGAGTTCCGCCACCAGAAGCCTCCGTAGCCATCGAAAACCAATCTAGACCCGTTCCGGCACCCTGCCGGAGGGGGAATCCCTCTCCGGTGGCCATCTTCATCATCCCGGTGCTCTCCGTGACAAGGAGGGAGTAGTTCTCCCTCGGGGCTGAGGGTATGTACCAGTAGCTATGTGTTTGATCTCTCTCTCTTTCTCTCTCTCGTGTTCTTGAAGTGATACGATCTTGATGTATCGCTAGCTTTGCTATTATAGTTGGATGTTATGATGTTTCTCCCCCTCTACTCTCTTGTGATGAATTGAGTTTTCCCTTTGAAGTTATCTTATCGGATTTAGTATTTTAGGATTTGAGAACACTTGATGTATGTCTTGCATGTGCTTATCTATGGTGACAATGGGATATCACGTGATCCACTTGATGTATGTTTTGGTGATCCACTTGCGGGTTCCGCCCATGAACCTATGCATAGGGGTTGGCACACGTTTTCGTCTTGACTCTCCGGTAGAATCTTTGGGGCATTCTTTGAAGTTCTTTGTGTTGGCTGCATAGATGAATCTGAGATTGTGTGATGCATATCGGATAATCATACCCACGGATACTTGAGGTGACATTGGAGTATCTAGGTGACATTAGGGTTTTGGTTGATTTGTATCTTAAGGTGTTATTCTAGTACGAACTCTATGATAGATTGAACGGAAAGAATAGCTTCATGTTATTTTACTACAGACTCTTGAATTGGTCGATCAGAAAGGATAACTTTGAGGTGGTTTCGTACCCTACCATAATCTCTTTGTTTGTTCTCAGCTATTAGTGACTTTGGAGTGACTATTTGTTGCATGTTGAGGGATAGTTATATGATCCAATTATGTTATTATTGTTGAGAGAACTTGCACTAGTGAAAGTATGAACCCTAGGCCTTGTTTCAACGCATTGCAATACCGTTTGTGCTCACGTTGATCATTAGTTACCTTGCTGTTTTTATATTTTCAGATTACAAAAACCATTATCTACTATCCATATTGCACTTGTATCACCATCTCTTTGCCGAACTAGTGCACCTATACAATTTACCATTGTATTGGGTGTGTTGGGAACACAAGAGACTCTTGTTATTTGGTTGCAGGGTTGTTTGATAGAGACCATCTTCATCCTACGCCTCCCACGGATTGATAAACCTTAGGTCATCCACTTGAGGGAAATTTGCTACTGTCCTACAAACCTCTGCACTTAGAGGCCCAACAACGTCTACAAGAAGAAGGTTGTGTAGTAGACATCAGCTCTTTTCTGGCGCCGTTGCCGGGGAGGTTAGCGCTTGAAGGTATATCTTTAGATCTTGCAATCGAATCTTTTTGTTTCTTGTTTTAGCACTAGTTTAGTTTATAAAATAAAACTACAAAAAAATGGAATTGAGTTTGCCTCATACGCTTCATCTTTTTAATATCTTTCGTGAGAATGATGGAAAGGAAAATTGTGCTCAAGTGCTAGAAGAAGAAGTCTATAAAATGTTTGGCACTAAATCTTTGAATGATGAGCATGATTGCAATGTTATTAGTATGAACTCTTTGAATAACCATAGTACTAATGATGATTGCACTAGTCATGATGAGAATGTCTCTTATAAGCATGTCGATTTTTGTGGAGTGCATAGAGTTTGCAAATACACAACAATTAGGGAAGATAGATTTTGTAAGAGGCATAAGTACTTAGAAACTAAATGGTTGCAAGAAAGGCTGGGTGTTCGTGCTGAAAATTTAAATTTTCTTAGCCGTACTTGTGAACTTGCAATGAAAGTGGTCATTTAACCATCTGATGCAAATTTTTCATGATCTAATCGTTTCTGAAAGTGCGTTATATCGACTAGAGGGGGGGGGGTGAATAGGCGATTTTTATGAAATTCTTCACTGAGGAATTTGCCGGTGAGGAAATTCCTTAGAAAAGAACTACTAGCAGCGGAATAAGTACTCAAAAGTAAACATAACAGAATACAAGCATATTAATCATGATGAAATGAAGACAGGCACAGAGTACAGGAAGCGTAATCACAGGATAGCACAGGATGAAGACAAACAGACTGAAGAAATTGAACTGAGGAAATTGAGAAAGTCTTCAGTCAAAGTCTTCAAACACAGATATGAACAAACACACAACACAATTATGAGGAAATGAAAGAGTTGAGGAAATAGAACCAGTAAGCTTGGTGAAGACAATGATTTGGTAGACCAGTTCCAACTGCTGTCTCAGTTGTACGTCTGGTTGGAACGGCTGAGTATTTAAACTCGAGGACACATAGTCGCGGACACCCAGTCCTGAACACGCAGCTCAGGACACCCAGTCCTCACCGTATTCTCCTTGAACTAAGGTCACACAGACCTCGTCCAATCACTCGTGGTAAGTCTTCAGGCGACTTCCAAACCTTCACAAACTTGGTCACTCGACGATCCACAATTCCTCTTGGATGCTCTAGACCATGACGCCTAACCGTCTGGAAGAAGCACAGTCTTCAAAGGTAACAAGCGTCGGATCCACTCAGGATCAATCTCTACAGTGATGCTCAATCACTTGGGGTTTGTAGGTGTTTGGGTTTTGGTTTTTTGGTTTTTCCTCACTTGATGATTCTCGCTCAAAGTCCTTAGAGGATCGGTTGCTCTCAAATGACAAGTGTCTGTTTCTCTCGGAGCAGCCAACCAGCTAGTGGTTGTAGGGGGCGGCTATTTATAGCCTAGGGAGCAGCCCAACATCATAAGACATAAATGCCCTTCAATGATATGACTGTTAGGTGGATAGATATTTTGGGACAGCAGGCACATAGCACAGCAATGGTCGGAATTTTGAGTAGCAAAATCCTCAGGGCTATCATGTTTCTCACTGTGTAGGCAATCCGCACTGGCGAATTCCTAACTCCTCAGTCAGGACAAATTCCTCAGAGACCAGAAGAACTTCATCTCTGTCACTGAAGAAATTGACTGAACTGTATGAGATTTCCAATGGCTTCACTCGAAGGGATTGGTAGGTGTAGGATTTTGAGTTGAGCATCACATGGAAATTTTTCCTTAGTATTTCCTCGACCCCCTTTAATAGTACGGTGTTTCCTATGACTCAAGAAAGAGAAAAACAAAACTATGAAAATGAAAGTCTTGAAGCTTCATATTCCTCGCATGAATATCAAGTCTTCATGGACACACCAATTTCTTCACTTTCAAAGTCTTCATGAAAGTCTTCAGAAATACCAAAATCTTTAGTCGAAGATATTCATTTTTAGGGGTCGACTTTTCTTGTAAATATCAAACTCCTCATAGACTTATAGACATGTGTACACTCACAAACGCATTAGTCCCTTAACCTATAAGTCTTCAATACACCAAAATCACTAAGAGGCACTAGATGCACTTACAATCTCCCCCTTTTTGGTGATTGATGACAATATATGTTAAGTTTTCAACGGGGATAAGCATATGAAGTGTAACTACTGATATTGAGGAATTTGATTGCAAGATATAGAAGAACTCCCCCTAAAGATGTGCATAGTGAGGAATTTGCCTTTGAAGCAATGCACACTTGAAGAGTTGAATCACGGGGATCTCCCCCTATATCTTGTAATTCATACACGCATTTAACATATAATATGAAGAATTTGAAATGCATGATGAAATATGGTGCCTGATGAAATTCAGCATGCGTGCAATAATATTAACGAGGAATAAACATGCATAATAGTGCATCAAAAGTATCAGAGCACAGTGCATCAAAAGTATCAGAGCACCATCGGGTTTAAGATTACAACTTGATCCAATGAAGTTTTAGAAGAACGAGAGTTGTAACTTAGCAAATAAAAAACACCCATATAGTAGACCCGCTTGAAGACTAACTCATATTTCTCCCCCTTTGTCATCGAATGACCAAAAGGATCGAAAATGAGGACTAACGCCCCTGAAGATAATCATGTTGATGAAGGAGCGCCAGTGTTGTTGGGGTCGTTTGTTGATGTAGGGCCTGCCGCAGTGTTGTCCAAATCTTCATGTTCATCAGTGTCACGCGATGAAGAAAATGAGCTAGCCACTAGAGAAGGAACTTGGACCTTCTTGAATTTCTTCGGTGGAGGTGCAGACCAGTCAAAATCTTCTTTAAGACCCATGTTCTTCAGATCTTCTTCACCATATAGATGTGATAGGATTGCCCAGGTGCGACCGAAGACTTGATGGAGGTAGTAGTGGTTTTTCTTCACTGCATTGTGTGTGGCAGTCATGTTGTGAAGAAGTGAACCAAACTGACGCTTAACCCATTTGTGATTTCGATCCACCTTCTGGTGAAGACTAAGCAGAAGTTCACGGTCAGTCATCACGCGCGGAGCAGTGGCTTGAGGAGTGGACTTAGGTGCATTGGCAGAGTCATGTGTGGCAGAGTCATCATTGGTGGAATAAGATGCAGCTTTGCGAAACTGACCATCCAATGGACGAATGCCTTCATCAATTACAGCTGGTGCCTTGCCCTTTCCATCAACTGAGGAATATGTCTGCTTGAGGACTTCAATTGGGGGCAAGTAGCTGAGGTGATTCTAGAAATCAGCTTTGTAGTTGAGTGAAGACCTTGTCCTGAGGAATCTCATAATCCAAGGTGCATAAGGCTTCAGCTCAAACGGAGATAGTGCAACATTGGCCATAGTCCTCATGAAGAAATCGTGATAATTGACAGGAATGCCATGAACGATGTTGAATACCAGATTCTTCATGATGCCAACAATTTCCTCATCAGATGAGTCGTGTCCTTTGATGGGACTGATTGTCCTCGTAAGAATACGATAGATAGTTCTGGGCACGTACAACAATTCCTTCACGAGGAATTTGGTTCGTGGTGCCTGACCTGGTTTCAATGGCTTCATCAGCACCTGCATGTAATGATGTGTGAGCTCAGGTTCACTATAGATGCAGCGAGCTTCTTCAAGGGGAGGACTGAGTGGTAGAGCACGAAGCAATTCAGAGGCTGGTGCAGTGTAGTGAGTGTTTTCAGACATCCAGTCCAGCACCCATGAATTCACATCTTCAGCATCTCCGGTGATGTGCAGTGTTGCATAGAATTGAAGAATCAGTTCTTCATTCCAATCGCAGATGTCAGAGCAAAAGTTGAGCAGTCCAGCGTCGTGAAGAACACTGAGGACTGGTGCGAAGCACGGTAGAGATTCCATATCCAGGTTAGGAATATGCTCATGGTAGAAGATTTTCTCCTTGTTGAATAGCACTGAGGAATAGAAATTTTCTTGACTGGCAGTCCAGAAACGCCTCTTCCTAATGCGAGTAGAGTCATATGGGTTGTAATCTTCGAAGAATACGTGCTCGCCGAAGAAATCATCAGCCTTGAACTTTTGCTTGCGTGAGAAAGGATCCTTTGGCTTCAGCAGAGGAGTGTCAGTGAGTTGCATAACGACCTCAGGAATCTCAATCGCAGGTTCTTCAAGCTGAGGATTTTCTGGTTCCTCCTCAGTGGTAGTCTGCGTCGTTGGTTGTTCAGCAGCAGCAGTTTCTTTAGCGCTAGTGGCTAGAATTTCCTCATGGACAGATGCAGTGGGATGAGTTTCTTCAGAGCCCATGTGAACAATTTGTGTGGGGGACTAAGGAATCTGTTGTAGAGGGGTGAACATTGGAGAGTTTGGATGCTGACTTTCCCAGAATTCATCACTGATTACGGGTGTGGAGCAGCCAATGTCCACATTTTCATCTTCCATTTCTTCAATGCCAGCCTCTTCAACTGTGAACTGAGGCATAGGCGAGGAGATGATAGGTGTTAAAGGGATTGCATCCACTTCAATTTCTTCATCCAACAGTTCAGATGAAGCAGCAGAAGGAGTTTCTTCATCCGATCCGCTAGGTATCACATATTCTTCATCAAAAGGAACAAGGTCCTTTGATGGCCTGGTTGAGATGGGAACAACATCAATCGGATTTGCAAACGAACTTGTCATAGGCTTCATTTTCTTCGGAGCTGAAGAATCTGAAGCAGCTGATGCTTTCCTTTTCTTCACTGCAGCACGCTCTGCAGCCTTGGTCTTCTTCACATATGATGCAGATGAAAGGATTGGAGTTGAAGTTAGTGCAGGAGCAGCTGAGGAATCTGGTTGACTTTCTTTAGGCACAACTGATGCAGTTGCCCTGAGTTCTTCAGTTTCTTCAGGCACACCACTAGTGGGTGCCCTGGCAATTTCTTCAGTGGCTGGAATGCAGTCATCAGCCTTGGAACTCACATTATCTTCAGCAGCCTGATTATCATCAGCGGTGCTGGCATTTTCTTCAGTAGGCTGAGCAAATGCTTCAGCCTGAGGAATTTCCTGTTGCGTTTGGACTGCAACATTGGAAGTGAAGTTATTTGCAAGTTTCACAAAACGAACCTTGGCTCCAAGCCAATCAGAGCGATATGCGTCAAAGTTATCACTGAGTTTCTTAATCTCAGTCTGAATAGTGACAAGTTCTTCAGTTGTCATAGAGACAACGTTTTTCTTCAAATAGTGCTCTTTCTTGTACTGCGCTTTCTTGATCTGCCTGGCCTTCTCAAATTTCCACTTTTCTTCTTGAATGAAGTGGGTCAGCATGTGACTCTGGCCAGGAGTCACCTTGAAGTCAGGCAAGGGAGTGTTGGGGTCCTTGTGCCAATCATCAATGTAGTCGAGTGTCAGCTTGGGACCCAAAAGCAGTGGCAGTTCTGATCCTTTGGCTCTAGCGGCCCTGACTTGCCTGTCTCTGATGATTTCTGCAAGTTCATCATCATCAGCTTCGTCTTCATCAGACGGCACTTGGAAAGCGACTTGCTTCTTTTGAGGACTTGGGCGAGGACCTCGCCCATCAGTGGCCTTTGTCTTCAGCAGTGAGGGGCCAGCTAAGGAACTTGGTGTAGCTGAGGAACTAGCTGAGGCACCTGAGGCAATGGAGATGCCAGCAGTCCTTTGGCACGAAGCGAGATGCACAGGTGCTGAGGATTTTGTCGGAACAGCTGAAGGCTTTGGCGGAGGAGCTGAGGACTTTGGAGGAACATGAGCAGCATGAGGAATTGGCCGTGAGGGCTTTGATGATTCTGGCCGTGAGGGCATTGCTGAGGAACTTGGCCTGCATGCAGGATTCTTAGACATAGCGTTCTTTGGCTTGACAGCAGAGGCAGCAGCAGCGGCAGAGTCTTCATTGAATTTCCTCACTGCTTCTCTGGCTTGCTTAGCCAACTTGGTTTGGCGCTTGGCCCATTCATCAGGATAGTCCTCACCGCGCTTGAGGCTGGTGGGATCTGCTATTTGGCCAGGTGCCAATGGAGCTCTTGGGCATGGAGGATTGAATGCGAATTTCTTCATGTACTTAGGAGTGACATATCTGTACTCCCTCCATTCTCTTGCCCATCTCCTCTCTATCCTCTGTTTGCACACTTTGCGCTCATTTTTGGTTTCCTCAGTAGGTGTGCAGTACCCAACATATATGTCATCAGGGATTTCAAACGTTGTATTTACCTCAGGCCTCTTTCCTCCCTTCTGTGGCTGTTTACCATCAGCCATTTTCTTTAGTTGAGGAATTTGAACAATCGAATTCTCTGAAGAAGTATGCAACTTGTCTTCGAGGAACGCTGCAAATGAGTTAAGTTGATGAGAACCTAGTGATTCAGCAGCTGACATGTGTACCTGTGAACAGAGTATAGTTGCGAGGAATTTGGAGAGGTCATATGCGTTCTCAGAAGGTTTTTCAAAAAGAACAAGTTTGAGGAATTTGACCAGATGAGTCTTGAAGATTTTCACTAAGCATTCTTTGTCTGAGGTTCCAGAGTTGTATAGATCGAAGATCCACACAACTGAGGAATCTTGAAGAAAAATGATGCTTAGAGAAACGAATCAAGAACAGATGACTTGTGAGGTGTTCAGTGTGTGAAGATATGAAGAGAAACACTTTTGAAGATTTTGTAGATAATCATTCGAATCAATGAGGGCAGTAAAAGTAACTTTTAATTACCCTGGACGAAGAACACGATGAACTGGAGTGAGGAGATGTGAAGTTCGTCTATGCAGATCTTCCACGCCCTAACTTGGCGGAGGAAGACGACTACGGCGGCGGCGGAGTGAAGATGTCCGCGGTCGGCGCGAGTACGTCGGCGATGAGGTCGAGGCAGTGAAGCTCTTCCTCACTAGCGGCGATGAAGTAGCGGCGGCGCTAGGGTTTGAGAAGCTCGAGCTGGAGAGAGATTGAGCGGAGTAAAAGAAGTGAGGAAGGGAAGGAGGGGTATTTATAGCCACGGTGAAAAACTGCTCGCCCGAAGAAATTAGACGAACGTGCTCGTGACCCTTCTCATTCGCATGACATGTGTCACCCACGTAGTGAGAGGTGGAGATCGTGTTAGATCGTGGGTGAGTGGATATGTGTATCGTGGGATGCGGAACGGTTTGAGCGGCAAAGCCAAAAATTTAGATAAGATAGGTTTTAAAGTTTCGTTCACAATTTCTTCAGCTGACAAGGACACAGTGAAGATTTTGAACGAGTTTCAAATAGAACACACATGAAGAATTTGTGAACAGATTGGGTTGAGTAAAGCATAGAGGGGAAGGGTCCGATCACATTCACTTAGCAGAAAACCAACTTGAAGAAATAGCAATAAGTGAATGCTGTAGAGGACATAAACTCATATATATATATAGCCAATGAAGAAAAATGACGGAACCAGTGAAGACTATGCAAAGTTGAAGAATATGAATAATTGAGGAATTTCAACTTTTGGTGGTGGCATGACCCACCGTATAAGAATGATGATTTCAGACACCGCGTACAATTATCGTAGGGTTCTGAGAATCAAATTCTTCGTTAATTTCTTCACACTAAGAGTGTTATTCTTCATTGATTGAAGAAAAACGTTTCTTCATGTGTTGCACATCTAAGTCATCAATTTTGCATAAGTGTTAGGATGAGTGTCCTTTTCAAAGAACATTCGAAGATTCTAGGATATTTAGCTCACACCGCAACTTGCTAAATCTCTTCTCATCCAAGGGCTTTGTGAAGATATTGGCTAGCTGTTCTTCAGTCTTCACATGCTCAATAGAAATGTCGCCCTTCAACACATGATCACGAAGAAAATGATGACGAATCTGAATGTGCTTTGTCTTCGAGTGCTGAACTGGGTTGTGAGCATTCTTGATGGCACTCTCATTGTCACAGAAGAGAGGCACATTCTTCATGTTGATGCCGTAGTCCTTGAGAGTTTGCTTCATGCATAGCAATTAGGCACAGCAAGAACCAGCGGCAATGTACTCAGCTTCAGAAGTAGATAGTGATACGCAGTTCTGTTTCTTCGAGGACCAACAGACCAAAGATCGTCCGAGGAAATGACATGTACCAGATGTTGACTTGCGATCCACACGATCACCAGCATAGTCAGAGTCAGAATATCCAACAAGATCAAAAACCGAGCCCTCTTTGAATGTTGGTGTGTGAGCTAGATATCGAAGAATATGCTTCACAGCCTTATGGTGTGATTCCTTCGGTGTAGCTTGAAATCGGGCACACATGCAAACACTAAGCATTATATCTGGCCTAGATGCACATAAGTACAATAAGGAACCTATCATGGAGCGGTATACCTTATGATCGAAGTCAATACCATTTTCATCAGTGCACAGATGGCCATTTGTGGGCATAGGAATTTTGACGCCTTTGCAATCTTGCATGCCGAATTTCCTCAGTACATCCTTGAGGTATTTCTCCTGAGAGATGAATATGCCATTGTGTTGTTGACGAATTTGAAGACCTAAGAAGAATTTCAACTCTCCCATCCTAGACATTTGATATTCTTCACTCATCATATAGGCAAATTCATCACTATAACGTTGGTCAGTACAGCCAAAGATAATATCATCAACATATATTTGGCACACAAACAATTCACCATCATAAGATTTAGTGAAAAGAGTAGGGTCGAGTGAACCGGGTTTGAAGCCTTTCTTCATGAGGAGTTCCTTCAAGGTATCATACCAAGCCCATGGGGCCTGCTTGAGGCCATAGAGGGCCTTGTTGAGTCTGAAGACTTTGTCAGGATTCTTTGGATCTTCAAAACCTGGGGGTTGAGTAACATATACTTCTTCCTCAAGCTTACCATTGAGGAATGCACTTTTCACATCCATTTGATATAAAGTGATATCATGATGGTTAGCATAAGCAAGTAATATGTGAATAGCCTCAAGTCTAGCAACAGGTGCAAAAGTTTCATCGAAATCAATTCCTTCAACCTGTGTGTAGCCTTGGGCTACAAGCCGTGCCTTATTCCTCACCACAAGGCCATTTTCATCTTTCTTGTTGCGGTAGATCCACTTTGTGCCGATGATATTGTGCTTGCGAGGATCTGGACATTTGACCAGTTCCTAGACATTGTTGAGCTCGAACTGATGTAATTCTTCTTGCATGGCCTGAATCCACTCAGGCTCCAGAAATGCTTCATCTACCTTAGTGGGCTCTGTAATAGAGACAAAAGCATACTGCCCACAAAAGTTAGACAAATGTGAAGCTTTTGAGCATGTGAGAGGACCTGGCGCTTTGATGTCATTGATGATCTTTTCAACTTGCACTTCTTTTGCAATGCGAGGATGAGCTGGTTGTCATTGAAGAGTTTGATCAGCGTTTTCTTCAGCACCATTTTCTTCAGCATTTTCTTCAGGTGCATTAGCTCGATGTTCTTCATGTTCTGGAATGAATTCTTCAGCAGATTCTTCAGTAGGAATGACATCCTCAGTAGCCTTGAACTTGATAGTTTCCTCAGGTGCTGGTTCATCTATCATAGTAGGTAGGTGCTCTCTTTGCGAGCCATTAGTTTCATCGAACTGCACATCTACAGTTTCAACAACTTTGTGAAGAACGTTGTTGAAGACTCTGTAGGTGTGCGAGTCCTTTCCGTAACCAAGCACAAAACCTTCATGTGCTTTCGGTGCAAATTTTGAGTTGTGATGAGGATCTCTAATCCAACATTTAGCACCGAAGACTTTGAAATAACTTACATTGGGTTTCTTATCAGTGAGGAGTTCATAGGCAGTCTTTTTGAAGAATTTGTGAAGATATACTCTGTTGATGATGTGGCACGCAGTATCAATTACCTCAGTCCAAAAACGACGAGGCGTTTTGTATTCATCAAGCATAGTGTGAGCCATCTCAGCAAGAGTCCTATTCTTGCGCTCCACGACGTCATTCTGCTGAGGAGTGTAGGGAGCTGATAACTCATGAGTAATACTAAGTTCATCAAGATAGTCATCGAGACCAGAATTCTTGAACTCAGTGCCATTGTCACTTCTGATGTGCTTGATCTTCACACCAAAGTTGGTTGAAGCCCTCGAGGAAAATTGTTTGAAGACTTCCTGCACTTCATGTTTGTAAGTAACAAGGTGTACCCATGTATAGCGAGAATAATCATCAACAATAACAAAGCCATATTGATATGCTTCATTTGAAATAGCAGAATAATGATTAGTACCAAAGAGATCCATGTGAAGCAATTCAAACGGGCGAGTGGTGGTCATGATAGTCTTTGCTGGATGCTTGGCCTTCATCATCTTCCCAGCTTCACAGGCTCCTCATAGGTGATCCTTGAGGAATTTGACATTCTCGATGCCAATGACATGCTTCTTCTTCGCAAGCGTGTGGAAATTCCTCATGCCTGCATGACCAAGTTGTCGATGCCAGAGCCAGCCTTCTGAAGCTTTTGCAAGTAAGCACACGGCTGGTTGTGGTCTTGTAGAGAAATCAACAATATACAGATCTCCTCTCCTAAAGCCTTCGAAGACTTTGGAATTGTCAGCTTCTATAACCACAACACAACGGTACCTGCCAAAGACAACAACCATATCAAGATAACAAAGCATTGAGACAGACATAATGTTGTATCCTAAGGACTCAACAATCATGACTTTGTCCATGTGTCGATCCTTTGTAATCGCAACCTTACCTAGACCCAATACCTGACTTTTTCCTTTGTCAGCAAAATTGATATGCTTCAGATGTGATGGATATAATGGAGCATCCACCAATAGATTCTTGTCACCAGTCATGTGGTTTGTACATCCACTATCAAGGACCCACTTAGTGGCTTTGGGTTGATCATCCTGCAGATGAATTAGTGCAGCTTACAAACTCATATACTTCATCAGTGAAGAATATGACATCAATTCATCAGATCAATTTCATCAAGTAAAAGAACTGATAAAGCAATATGAGGACGTGAGAAATGAAAGTTCATTTCTTCATGATTAGCCTGCGTCCTATCAGGCATGCTCAGGTCTCCAGCAAATTCTTCAAACGATTACATGCATCTGGAGACCTGACCCTACAAAAGAGATTAGTTCTTTTTCTTCACCACCCACATCTGAAGGGGTGGCAAAGAGTTCATCATTCTGCGAGCTCCATACGAAAAGGATGGCATAGTAGCCAGTCCATTTCGTCTCACATAAGAGGGGTTAGAGTAAGCATAAGAGTATGCAGAGAAATTCTTCGAGGACTTATGGACATAATGATTTGAAGAATAATGCACATATCCATAATCCTTAGATCTTCCCAGCGAAACAGACGGGTTAGCACGATGATGTTCATATGAGGACTCTGCTCCATATAAGGAATTTGGTCCATATGAAGAATTTGGTCCATATGAAGAATTTGATCTGGGATTCCTATTCTTCACAGGTGGCGTCATGATGACATTCACCTGAAGATTTTCAAGGCATCTTTTGGGAACCCAGATTTTCTTCATAGGGGATCCGTTCCTACAGTTAGTGCCAACATATCTAGAAAATACTTCACCATTCTGATTTTTGAATAGCTTATAGTTGGAGTCAATTGACTCATCATCAGAATGAGGAGATTCACATGCAAATCCAGATAAGTTAGATGGATCAACTGGAGGTCCCTTTGCAGCAACCCATGTAGTTTTGGGGTACTGCTCAGGCTTCCAATATGTACCATCAGCATTGAGTTTCCTCTCAAAGGCGATACCCTCTTTCCTAGGGTTCCTGTTGAGGATCTGCTTATTAAGCACATCACAAAGAGCCTGATACCCTTTGAGGCTTTTGTACGTGCCTGTCGTGTACAATTCCTTCAGCCCTGCATCGTCAGTGATACTAGAAATGTCCTCAGATGAGGAATTAGTGATAGCAGAGGCATGTGAAGAATTTGAAACATTAGTAGCATTTGAACATTTAGGTGAAGAATTAGCAGATTCACGTTCAGTGCACTTCAAGCATGGAGGAACAAATTCTTCCTGAGAAGCGCTGATTTGTTGAGCAAGTAATGAATCGCGCTCCTTCTGAAGATCTTCATAACTCACTCTTAGCTTCTCAAGGTCTTGCTTTCTTTTAAGAAGTTCATAAGAAAGCTTCTCATGATCCGATAAGAGAGTGTTATGATGACTTTGAAGTTTGTCAAGCTTGGACTGAAGTCTCTGAAGATTTTCAGTCAAAGTTTCAGTGCGATCCATTTCTTCACCCAACATATCATCACTTTTATTTATCATGTTTTGAACCTTTTCTAAAGCCCTTTGTTGTTTTATAGCAATCTTAGCAAGTTTAGAATAGCTGGGTTTAAGGTTTTCATCAGATTCATTCTCACTTGATTCAGAGGAGGTATATTTGAGTACCTTGGCACCCTTTGCCATGAAGCAATAGGTGGGAGCATAGTCATCATCGCCTTCATCAGCCTTGTTGGTGAGGTCATTTTCTTCAGTGTTGAAGATAGACTTGCTGATGAATGCAGTAGCGAGAGCAAGGCTCCAGATTCGGACTCCTCAGATGACTCGTCTTCCTCATTTTCTTCAGATTCAGCCTCAGAGTCCATTTCCTTGCCAATGAATGCCCTGGCCTTCTTGGAGATGCTCTTCTTGTGATATGAAGGCTTTGAGGATTTTGATGATGAGGATTTTGTGGATTTCTTCTTTTTCTTCGCATCATCAGAACTGTAATCCTTGTATTTCTTCTTCTTTGATTCCTTTTCCCACTAAGGACAATCTTGAATGAAATGTCCAGGTTTCTTGCATTTCTGATAGAGCCTCTTCTTGTAGTCACTGGATGAGGAATCATTGCTCCTTGAGGATCTTCCAAGGAGACCACGTCTTGAGAATTTTTGGAACTTCTTCACGAGCAGAGCCAGATCATGGCTCAGTTCTTCAGGATCACCAAGGCTGCTACCAAAGTCTTCATCTTCGGACTCAGATACTGCCTTGGCCTCCAGTGCACGTGTTCTGCCATAGCTTGAACCATAGAGATCTCTCTTTTTAGCAAGTTGGAACTCATGAGTATTTAGCCTCTCGAGAATATCAGCGGGATCAAGTGACTTGTAATCAGCACGTTCTTGTATCATCAATGCCAGAGTGTCAAATGAGGAATCAAGCGATCTCAGCAATTTCTTCACCACCTCATGGTCGGTGATGTCAGTGGCACCAAGTGCTTGAAGCTCATTTGAGATGTCAGTGAGGCAATCGAAGGTTTGTTGAACATTTTCATTTTCGAGTCTTTTGAAGCGGTTGAAGAGATTGTGAAGAACATCAACTCGAGAGTCACGCTGAGTTGACAGTCCTTCATTCACTTTGGACAACCTGTCCCAGATAAGCTTCGCTGTTTCCAAAGCACTCACTCTGCCATACTGTCCTTTCCTCAGATGGCCACATATGATATTCTTCGCTTGAGAGTCGATCTGCTTGAATCTCCTCACACCGGCAGCATTCAGAGAAGGTGTGACTGAGGGAACACCATTTTCCACAATGTACTAGAGATCGTTATCAATTGCTTCAAGATGCATTCGCACCTTATTCTTCCAGTAGGGTAGTCTGTCCCATCGAAGGTAGGACACCCAGCAGAGACCTTGATCATACCTACGGTCGACATAACTAAAACTCCAGGCGGTTAAACCCAAATCACACAGAACAAGGGAGTACCTTGCTCTGATACCAATTGAAAGTGCGTTATATCGACTAGAGGGGGGTGAATAGGCGATTTTTATGAAATTCTTCACTGAGGAATTTGCCGGTGAGGAAATTCCTTAGCGAAGAACTACTAGCAGCGGAATAAGTACTCAAAAGTAAACATAACAGAATACAAGCATAGTCATCATGATGAAATGAAGACAGGCACAGAGTACAGGAAGCGTAATCACAGGATAACACAGGATGAAGACAAACAGACTGAAGAAATTGAACTGAGGAAATTGAGAAAGTCTTCAGTCAAAGTGTTCAAACACATATATGAACAAACACACAACACAGTTATGAGGAAATGAAAGAGTTGAGGAAATAGAACCAGTAAGCTTGGTGAAGACAATGATTTGGTAGACCAGTTCCAACTACTGTCTCAGTTGTACATCTGGTTGGAGCGGTTGAGTATTTAAACTCGAGGACACACAGTCCCGGACACCCAGTCCTGAACACGCAGCTCAGGACACCCAGTCCTCACCGTATTCTCCTTGAACTAAGGTCACACAGACCTCGTCCAATCACTCGTGGTAAGTCTTCAGGCGACTTCCAAACCTTCACAAACTTGGTCACTCGGCGATCCACAATTCCTCTTGGATGCTCTAGACCATGACGCCTAACCGTCTGGAAGAAGCACAGTCTTCAAAGGTAACAAGCATCGGATCCACTCAGGATCAATCTCTATAGTGATGCTCAATCACTTGGGGTTTGTAGGTGTTTGGGTTTTTGGTTTTTCCTCACTTGATGATTTTCGCTCAAAGTCCTCAGAGGATGGGTTGCTCTCAAATGACAAGTGTCAGTTTCTCTCGGAGCAGCCAACCAACTAGTGGTTGTAGGGGGCGGCTATTTATAGCCTAGGGAGCAGCCCAACACGATAAGACATAAATGCCCTTCAATGATATGACCGTTAGGTGGATAGATATTTTGGGGCAGCTGGTGCATAGCATAGCAACGGTCGGAATTTTGAGTAGCAAAATCCTCAGGGCTATCATGTTCCTAACTGTGTAGGCAATCCGCACTGGCGAATTCCTAACTCCTCAGTCACGACAAATTCCTCAGAGACCAGAAGAACTTCGTCTCTATCACTGAAGAAATTGACTGAACTGTATGAGATTTCCAATGGCTTCACTTGAAGGGATTGGTAGGTGTAGGATTTTGAGTTGAGCATCACATGAAAATTTTTCCTTAGTATTTCCTCAACCCCTTTAACAGTACGGTGTTTCCTATGACTCAAGAAAGAGAAAAACAAAACTATGAAAACGAAAGTCTTCAAGCTTCATATTCCTCGCATGAATATCAAGTCTTCATGGACACACCAATTTCTTCACTTTCAAAGTCTTCATGAAAGTCTTCAGAAATACCAAAATCTTCAGTCGAAGATATTCATTTTTAGGGGTCGACTTTTCCTGTAAATATCAAACTCCTCATAGACTTATAGACGTGTGTACACTCACAAACACATTAGTCCCTTAACCTAGAAGTCTTCAATACACCAAAGTCACTAAGAGGCACTAGATGCACTTACAGTTTCCAAAATTTGTGATGACTTGATTTCCATTGCACATCATAATGAACTTAGTTTGCTTATGGGTTACGAAGAAATAAAACGTATAACTAACTATCTTCCAGTATTTGCCCATGATAAACTTCTTGATTTTGATCTAGAGGAAATTTATATGTATTGTGCGGTGAATTGTATTGAAAATCCTTATATTGCCAATTACATAAAGAAAAGAAGAGAAATAGATGATGAAGAGAATACTAATGAAAGGGAAGAGACTTCCCAATATCCTCCTATTATTTCTTATGATGAATCAGGTAACTAGGAGGAGCCTTCTATTCAACCAATCTCATTAATAAGGAGCTCCATAAAGAGGGTTGAACCCACACATGATGTGAAGAAGAAAAAGAAAAGATGGATAAGCAAAGGTAAAAAGGTATCCCTCCCAAATGATGTTGCTCCTATTCTTCATTGTGAGGATGATAATTGCTATACTATCGGTGCTGTCCATACTATTAATGACGAGAGTGATTATGCTTATGATATGAAAAGGCCCAAGCTTGGGGATGCTATGTATGATTATGATATTTTTTGTCCCCCAAGTTTTGATGAGAAAATTTATTATGATGAAAGAATGCCTCCTATTTATGATGATTATATTGATGAAAGTGGATTTGGAGATGTCATGACTTTATTTTGTGATGAATCCACTATTTCGGAAGAGGTTCCATTGATTACGAGAACAAAGTTGCTATCTATGATGATTATTGTGATGACTTGTATGCTATAAAGAATAATGATATCCATGAAACTTGTCATCATGATTTTATTTTTCAATTGGATTATGCCTCACATGATAGTTATTTTGTTGAGTTTGCTCCCACTACTATTCATGAGAAGAAATTTGCTTGTGTGGAGAGTACTAAAAATTCTATGCTTGTAGATCATGATAAGAATGCTCTATGTGATGGTTATATTGTTGAATTCATTCATGATGCTACTGAAAGTTATTATGAGGGAGGAATATATGCTTGTAGGAATTGCAATAATACCAAGTTTCCTCTCTATATGCTTAAAGTTTTAAAGTTATGCTTGTTTTGCCTCCCTATGCTAGTTGATTATTGCTCCCATAAATTGTTTGCTCACAAAATCCCTATGCATAGGAAGAGGGTTAGACTTAAACGTGCTAGTCATATTCTTCATGATCCTCTCTTTATGTTTCAATTCTTATCCTTTATGTGAGCATCGTTGAAATCATCATGCCTAGCTAGGGGCGTTAAACGATAGCGCTTGTTGGGAGGCAACCCAATTTTATTTTTTTCTCCTTGCTTTTTGTTCCTGCTTAGTAATAAATTAATCATCTATCCTATGTAATGTTTTAATTAGTGCTTGTGCCAAGTAAAGCCTTTAGGATCTTCTTGGGTGATTGTTATTTGATCTTGCTGTAAAAAACAGAAAGTATGCGCTCACAAGAATAATTTTCATTTTTTACCAGAGAGCAATAAAATACCAATTCCACTTGAAGTATATTAATAAACAAATTGCCTAGGACTTCCTAATTTCTCAGGGTTTGGGGAGTTACAGAAGTATTCGAATCCTACAGATTACTACAGACTGTTCTGTTTTTGATAGATTCTGTTTTCTATGTGTTGTTTGCTTATTTTGATGAATCTATGAGTAGTATCGGAGGGTATGAACCATAGAGAAGTTGGAATACAATAGATATTACACCAATATGAATTTAGAATGAGTTCACAACAGTACCTAAGTGGTGATTTATTTTCTTATACTAACGGAGCTTACGAGTTTTCTGTTAAGTTTTGTGTTGTGAAGTTTTCAAGTTTTGAGTAAAGATTCGATATACTATGGAATAAGGAGTGGCAAGATCCTAAACTTGGGGATGCCCAAGGCACCCCAAGGTAAAATTCAAGGACAACCAAAAGCCTAAGCTTGGGGATGCCCCGGATGGCATCCCCTCTTTCGTCTTCGTTCATCGGTAACTTTACTTGGAGCTATATTTATATTCGCCACATGATATGTGTTTTGCTTGGAGCGTAATTTTATTTCCTTTTGTTTTGCTTGCTGTTTGAATGAAATACCAAGATCTTAAATTCTTAAATGTTAGAGTCTCCATATAATTGCATCATTATTCGACTACTCATTGATCTTCACTTATATCTTTCAGAGTAGTTTGTCATTTGCTCTAGTACTTCACTTATATCCTTTCAGAGCACGATGGTGGTTTTATTTTGAAAAGATAGATGAACACTTGTGCTTCACTTATATTATTTTGAGAGTCTTTAGAACATCATGTGTGACGCCCCCGATTTGACCATACACTAATCATACACGCAAATGTGTACGACCAAGATCAGGGACTCACGGGAAGATATCACGACACAACTCTAGACACAAATAAAATAATACAAGCTTTATATTACAAGCCAGGGGCCTCAAAGGCTTGAATACATATGCTCGAAGACACAAGAGTCACCGGAAGCAACAATATCTGAGTACAGACATGATTTAAACAAGTTTTCCTTAAGAAGGCTAGCACAAAAGTAGAAACGATCGAAAAGGCAAGGTCTCCTGCCTGGGACCTCCTAACTACTCCTCGAAGCCGAACTCCAAGTAGAATCATCCTGGGATCCTCTGGCTCCTGGACTCCATCATCTAGTCGCAACAACAAGGTATAGGAAGGGGAAAAAGGGGGAGCAAAGCAACCATGAGTAACCGTCCAAAGTACTCGCAAGCAAGGATCTACACTACATATGCATTGGTATCAATGAAATGGGTAGTATCCGTGGACTAAACTATAGAATGCCTGAATAAGAGGGGGATAGCTAGTCCTATCGAGGACTACGCTTCTGGCAGCCTCCGTCTTGAAGGAGTAGAAGAGAGTAGATGGTAAGTTAACCAAGTATCACCGCATAGCATAAACCTACCCGGCGATCCTCCCCTCGTCGCCCTATGAGAGAGTGACCACCGGGTTGTATCTGGCACTTGAAAGGGTGTGTTTTATTAAGTATCTGGTTCTAGTTGTCATAAGGTCAAGGTACAACTCCGGGTCGTCCTTTTACCGAGGGACACGGCTATTCGAATAGATAAACTTCCCTGCAGGGGTGCACCACATTTCCCAACACGCTTGATCCCCTTTGGCCGGACACACTTTCCTGGGTCATGCCCGGCCTCGGAAGATCAACACGTCGCAGCCTACCTAGGCACAACAGAGAGGTCAGCATGCCGGTCTAAATCCTATGGCGCAGGGGTCTGGGCCCATCGCCCATTGCACACCTGCACGTTGCGTACGTGACCGACGAGCAGACCTAGCCTCCCTTATACAAGAGCAGGCGTTCCAGTCCAACCCGGCGCGCGCCGCTCAGTCGCTAACGTCAAGAAGGCTTCGGCTGATACCACGACGTCGAGTGCCCATAACTGTTCCCGCCTAGTTGGTTAGTGCGTATAGGCCAGTGGCCAGACTCAGATCAAATACCCAGATCTTGTTAAGCGTGTTATTTTGAAATAACCGCGGACGCCGACCAGGGCCAGGCCCACCTCTCTCCTAGGCGGTCTCAACCTGCCCTATCTCTCCGCCAGAAAGATCCACTCAGAGGGCCATCGGGACAAACGTCCTTTCAGACCCAATCCATGAATCACTCGCGGGTACTCTACGAGCCGACCCGACTTTAATCACCATAGGTATCATATAATATGTATAAGTATATACCCATGATCACCTCCCGAGTGATCACGGCCCGATAGTATAGCATGGCAGACGGACAAGAATGTAGGGCCACAAATGGAATACTAGCATCCTATACTAAGCATTTAGGATTGCATGTAAGGGTAACAACTGAAGCAACAATGCCAGCCTATGCAAGAGAATAGGATTAACCGAAAGCAGTAACATGCTACACTACTCTAATGCAAGCAATAGAGAGAAGAGTAGGCGATATCTGGTGATCAAGGGGGGGCTTGCATGGTTGCTCTGCAGACAGAAACGGACCCTCGAAGGTGAAGTAGTCGGTCACTGGTTCAACCGTGGTCTTAGGGTCTACTGGAAAGAAGTAACGGAGGGGGAACCAATAAATAACAGAGCAATCAAAGCATCACAAAGTATAATATGGCAATATGCGGTTCTAGGGGTGACCTAACACAGTACTAGGTGATACCGGTGAAGGTGGGAAAGTATCCGGGAAAGTATCCCCGGTGTTTCACATTTTCGGACAGATGAACCAGAGGGAAAAAGTTCGATGTTCACTACGCTAGGGATGTGTGGCGGACGAACGGACCGCGTATTCGGATTCATCTCGTCGTTCTGACCAACTTTCATGTATAATACTTTTTTCATCTGACATACGGATTATTTTCTATTAATTTTCAAAGGTTTAAACAATTTGTAAAGTTTCTGATTTTATTTTAATTTGTTTTAATACGAGTTGACCAAGTCAACTTTGACTAGTCAAAAGGGAGAATGTGGCCCACATGTCATTGACACATAATTTAATTGATGAATAAACTAAAATGGAGGGGTTAAATTAACATAGGAGGCCACATGTCATAGGCTAGCAATTATCCTAAGTACTAATTAGTCTAACTACTCTACCCACTAATTATTTAATCAACCTAAACTAATCAGGGCCGGCCCCACTTGGCAGTGAGCCAGCCATGTCTCTCACACACACACACAACACGCTCACACACACAACACACACGCTGCACACACAGGACACACACACCTACACAACACACACGCTGCACACACAGGACTAGCCATGGCTAGTACGCACGGGCACAAGGCCACGGCGGCCATGGCCAGCAGTGGCACGAGCTACAGCAAGGGAGCTACGGCCAGCGGCGGGTAGCAGTAGTGTAGAGCAACAGTAGAGCAGAAAAGCAGCGCAGCGGAGGCGGCAGTACAAGAGCAGCAGGCACAGGCTGTGGGCGGATGCACGAGCGTGGGCAGGTGCAGGGGCGTGGTGGGACGCAACCAGGTGCGCATGCCCATGGGCGCGGTGAGCGCAAGGATGAATGAGCGCGGGCGCGAGCACCGGCCATTGCGGCCTCGGCACGCGCAGGCACAACGGCAGTGGATCGAGGGGGCTAAAGAGAGGGACCTGGAGAGGAGCTCACCGCGGAGCTCGTGGACAACGTTTGGAGGTCGGGGGAGCTCGGGAGGCGGCAAATCTGCTGACGAACGGCGGCGGCCGTGGCGGGGAAGACGGCTCGATCCACGCATATGGTGTGGCTCCAGTTGAACGGAAGCACGGGGATGACGGAGTCGACGACGAGGAAGTCCCTGGACAACCTCCCGGTCGCTGGGGAGGCTAGTGGCCGCGTGGACGGCGACGGCGCATCGACGACAACTCGGACACGAGGTTCAGAGGAGAAGCACGAGTGGGAGAGGGGAATTTCGGGGCTAGGGTTCGTCAACGAGGTCTGGGGGGGGGGACAAATAGGCGACGGGGAAGAGCTGGATGGCCGGCACGTGGCCATCCATGGGCATGAACGTGTGAGGGGCAGCCACCCAGCCTCCTGTGAACAGGGGTTGAAGATGAGAGAGGGGGTTGGGCTGGGCCTTTACTGTGGACATAGAGCCCAGTCCAACAGTGAGGCTTTCACTCTTTTTCTTTAACTTTTCTGTTTCTTTTACTTTTATTTTTTGTTATTTTTCTTTTCTGTTTTATTTTAGTTACACCTTATTTTTAGATTAGTAAAATATGACAATACCCCCTAAAATAATGTTTCAGAACAACCCACTCTCATAAAAGGTTTTACCCCAAAATAAAATAGTTTAGTATTTAGTAAAATACCAAAAGCATTTAAATAATTGCTTTTCGCTACTGTTTAAATCATCATAGTGCATTTAAATATTTTATTTAAATGTGGGTTCTTCACCATAATTACCTATGCATTATTTGTCACTATTTGTACTTTTAGTTTTGACATTTGAAAACTTTTCTAGTTTGACTTTATTTTAAATTTGAATTCTGAATCGGTTTTGAACTTTGGGAGATTAACAACAGTAATCGAGGTGACATGGTGTTATTAGGAGAGGGTTACTGTAGCTTAACTATCCGGGTGTCACAATTCTCCTCCACTACAAGAAATCTCGTCCCGAGATTTAAGAGGTGGAGTAAGGGGGAAAGTTTGGTTACGAAATTCTAATGGATCTTCTTGGTCTTGGTTGCCCTTCTGGAAGAGGTCAATCCATTAAGTGGATGTCTTCATTTCTCTACTTCAGGTTATCATGATGAAGTCGTCATCCTTTCTTCAGAAACTCCATCGTACTTACGAAAAGGATAAGGGGTAACTTTGGAAGAACGGACGTCTACAAGGTTGCTTATCTGATAGATAACATCAAGGAAGGTGGAGGGAAGTAACTCTCCAATTGGAACTTAAGAAAATATCGAGAGCAATTAAGATGGTGCAATAAGAAGTTTCGAGGGGATAGGCAATCGTTCATTGCTTGAAACAGGGCGTGAAAGGGGTTCAGTGCAACGGTAATAACTATTGTATCTCTTACCAGAATAGGCCATATCTAGGAAGGTGACACGTGAATGCATATGGAGTCAAGCGCGAGGAATAACCTTGGAAACCAGGGGGTGTGCAGGAGAGTTAGGTTTCGATCCTGTGGAAATGTGGGTTATGGGCCCACCAGGTGGGTTAAAAGTAGGGAGGCGATGCCATCTTACACGATCATGTAAGCAAGGTAGGTCAGAGGATAGCCTATCAGTTATGTCGACAGCAACATCGATACCAAGGGCGAGGGACGAAGAGAACCATTTTCCTGCTCGTTGAATGAGGCGAACCAATAGGCAAAGTTCTCGTCCATTGGTGGTTACCGGAATGTCATCAACAAAAGCAATAGGGTCTTACTGACAGAATTGTACACCGAGGTGTTTACGTAAGCAGGAGAATATCAGTACTTAGATCATATATATCACAAGAAAGGTTAAACCAAACAATGGAAAGGAAAATATGATTATCAGTTTCAACAGAGCAATGGAAAGGAAAATGTGTTTAAACACATATTTCAAGGGTATATCCTTCCCAACGACAAGAAAAGCATGATATCCATGACAGGATATAAACTAGAAAACCCTTTAGGTAAGGGGAGATAAAATTTCATGACATTGCCCATACAATGGTGTTTGGATAATTGAGCAAGAAACATTTAGCATTAGGCTTCAAATGTTCTTGTTGAAAATCGGAGTACCACGGACATGCTTCGAGATAGCATTGACATGGTCTTCAAGCAAAGATCAAACTTGGATACACAAAGGATTCATCATGAACAACTTATAGAATAACTCTTAAAATTTTCTCATGAAAGAATGGTTAACCTTGCTCAAAAGGAAACTATAACAATAGGTTCTCCAGCCAGGTGTGCTAGGCATGACATCACCTTATCAGGCTATATAAAGACCAATGTTATGACTCTTGGAAGATGCTCCAACCACCATATCTGACCGAGATTCAGATCTGATCAGTGTTAGGACACCTCAGACTTAGGATGCCTGAGAAGAAAAGGTGCAACACAAATTGACGAGATGACATTGTAAGATCCTCGAGAAATGAACTATGGAAGCGAGTTCAGAAAACAAGAGTTCATCAGTAAACCAAGGAGAGGATGAGGAGATGGCTGATGGACTCAGCGACATTTCGTCAAGATTACCAAGAAGATGGATTTCCACAATTATGTCAACAAGGAGGTAACAATTGTCATATCAAATGATATAATGATGTATGCTAAAAAAACATACACAATTAAACATTGGTTGAAAGGTGCACCCAAAATATCGGCTGGGTTGGACGATCAATGTTAGAATGGTGACTTAATGAACAGAAGAATTAGAATGAAACTATCAACCATTCACTTCAAAACAATAGGGTTGCTAGAAGTTTTGAATTTTACACATCATAGTCTATTTGTGGGTATTCTGGTTAGAAACAACACAGGGACCAAGAAATGAATAGAGAAGGAGAGAAGTATCACTTGTATCAAGAATTCTTAAGAGGTGGTGAAATTCTAACAACATTCTTTACATAAAAGATGGTAATACTCCAAGGTAGAACATAACATAAGTTGGATAGCAAGGATCTCAAGGTACGACACAAAACAAGAACAAGTTTTCTATTGGAGGGAAGGCAATAATGTTGTTGATGATAACACAAATCATTGAAGGGCAAGGATGGTATTTTCCATCATGAATTCGATTGATATCCCGGAAGAGCTCAGAATCTTGATGATGATCATGACACATTTGCCGAGAGGTTTCATGAAGATGTAACCAATCATCGACGACATAAAGCAAAAGGACTGATGCAACGAAAGATTATTGGAACCACAAGTAAGATGCAAGGTCAGGATCAATCTAGCCGCTCAAGGTGAAAAGGTATGACAAACAAGCTCAACATAAGCTTAGCTCATCCTCGAAAATGGTGCTCTGGGAAGAAGGACCAGGTAGCATAGTTAAAAAATCAGTATGATAATGATGTAGACAATCGGGCTAGGAATGACATGATCGAGTTTAAATTTACCAGCAACAATTACCATGAGTAGTGAGCCATAAAATGGACTCGAGTCACTTGTCTGAGTTCACGAGTGACGAACAACTCAAACCCGGGGAACAACTGATATTGGTGAGAAGTAATACATGATGGAGAACTCATAAGGAGTAATACAGTTCTGTAATACCCTCGAGATACCAAAGGTTAATACCCAACGGTATATTGGAATAAAGGTTGGACCTGTGTGATGATCTGCAAAAGACAAGTACTTTAACTAGTCCGAGAAATAAATTCAAAGAAAATCAATATGGCCGGAACCACGATTGCAAAAGACCAGATCCTAGATATAAGATGAACTTATACCAAGGGAATAATTAATTTAAGAGTAGCTTCCATGATAAGATCTACATCATGTTCATGGGCATGAACACAAGGTTCAAGGTCGACTCTCACTTCTCCAATGTACGACCCATCATTCACTGCTCTTATTAAAAACGACTTGAGTGTGAAAACCTACCTAGTGAATTAATAGAGGAGTATTACCCATGAAAACTTTTGTGTTCATACGGTTTGGGGAAGGCATAGGTTCAACCCATAGGGCATCTTAGAATCATATACCATAAATTTCAAGAATAAATAACACTAGCTCGATAGTAGAGCATGCTTGAGAAAAGCAGAGGATACAATTTACCAAAGGCATTATGTATCCGAGGAAAGGCTCACAAGCTTATTGAATATGAAGGACGTTGTCGGATAAATTCCGACAAAGGTTCTGGTGGTCCACACGGGATCTTATGTGAGCATCGTTACTCAACCTGAGGAAGAAAGAACACAAGGAGATCAAATTATAGAAACAACTGACTAACTCAAAGCTCAAATGCAAAGGAATTATGAATTCCAAGACAAGGGATGGATAAGTAGAATAGCCTTGGGGGTACAATCGATGGAAATTTGATTGGTCGAGATCCAGCTCATGTTTAAAATGACGCCTGAGCCGGGAGGATGAATTCTAGGATCTGATTGAGGATTGCGAGCATTCACAACATATCGAATTAACGGACTCAAAATGATAATGACAAAGGATGCCAATAAGATTACCAGACTTATGGGATTAATTCATAATGCAAGCAAGCAAGAATTTCAAGAGCAATAGGTTGTTGAGGATTTTCGGGGATCGAAAGGTCTTTCGAAGACTTTTGTGAAATACATGAATCAACTGGGATGAGCGAATACTTGATAAGTGCGAGAAACTATCCGTAAGGGTATTCAGGCGGCAAAGAACTGCAAGGTAGAAGGCACAAAGTATTCCCGGAACAACAACGAGTATTTCAGGGTATCTTGTAATAACAAGAGCAACTCGGGACTAATGTAAGAATGGCAAGTGCATGTAGTTTTCTATAGGGGTTGACGGTGGAAGGGAATTGCAAACACAATGACCACAAGTTCTCGGGATAACATTGGAGAATATCTTCGGAATCCTTCGGCGCACCAAGCAATCATCTCGGGCGAGGGGCTCTCCGGGAGGAAGTAATTACGAGAACCTAGAGTTAGAGTTAGTAAAATCATTTAACCCGAATAGAAGAGAGATCAGAGTCCCAGAGTATAGGTCGAGGAATAAAAGATCCTAATACCACCCAATGGCGACGTGGGCCCATGGGCCGCACAGCCATGTTAGTAAAACAGTTTTCACTGACTAGACTCGACTTCGGCCAAGGAGTGTGGAAGGGGGATTCCTACAGGTAGTCGGCTCTGATACCAACTTGTGACCCCCCGATTTGACCATACACTAATCATACACGCAAATGTGTACGACCAAGATTAGGGACTCACGGGAAGATATCACAACACAACTCTACACACAAATAAAATAATACAAGCTTTATATTACAAGCCAGGGGCCTCGAAGGCTCGAATACATATGCTAGAAGACACAAGAGTCAGTGGAAGCAACAATATCTGAGTAGAAACATGAGTTAAACAAGTTTGCCTTAAGAAGGCTAGCACAAAAGTAGCAACGATCGAAAAGGCAAGGCCTCCTGCCTGGGACCTCCTAACTACTCCTCGAAGCTGAACTACAAGTAGAATCATCCTCGGGATCCTCTGGCTCCTGGACTCCATCATCTGGTCGCAACAACAGGGTATAGGAAGGGGGAAAAGGGGGAGCAAAGCAACCATGAGTACTCATCCAAAGTACTCGCAAGCAAGGATCTACACTACATATGCATTGGTATCAATGAAATGGGCAGTATCCATGGACTAAACTGCAGAATGTCAGAATAAGAGGGGATAGCTAGTCCTATCGAGGACTATGCTTCTGGCAGCCTTCGTCTTGAAGGAGTATAAGAGAGTAGATGGTAAGTTAACCAAGTATCACCGCATAGCATAAACCTACCCGACGATCCTCCCCTCGCCGCCCTGTGAGAGAGCGACCACCGGGTTGTATCTGGCACTTGAAAGGGTGTGTTTTATTAAGTATCCGGTTCTAGTTGTCATAAGGTCAAGGTACAACTCCGGGTCGTCCTTTTACCGAGAGATACGGCTATTCGAATAGATAAACTTCCCTGCAGGGGTGCACCACATTTCCCAACATGCTTGATCTGCTTTGGCCAGACACACTTTTCTGGGTCATGCCCGGCCTCAGAAGATCAACACGTCGCAGCCCTACCTAGGCACAACAGAGAGGTCAGCACGCCGGTCCAAATCCTATGGCGCAGGGGTCTGGGCCCATCGCCCATTGCACACCTGCATGTTGCGTACGCGGCCGGCGAGCAGACCTAGCCTCTCTTATACACGAACAGGTGTTCTAGTCCAACCCGGCGCGCACCGCTCAGTCGCTGACGTCAAGAAAGCTTCGGCTGATACCACGACGTCGAGTGCCCATAACTGTTCCCGCGTAGTTGGTTAGTGCGTATAGGCCAGTTGCCAGACTTAGATCAAATACCCAGATCTCATTAAGCGTGCTATTTTGAAATAACCGCGGACGCCGACCAGGGCCAGGCCCACCTCTCTCCTAGGCGGTCTCAACCTGCCCTGTCGCTCCGCCAGAAAGATCCATTCAGAGGGCCGTCGAGACAAACGTCCTTTCAGACCCAATCCGTGAATCACTCGCGGGTACTTTATGAGCCGACCCGATTTTAATCACCACAGGTATCATATAATATGTATAAGTATATACCCGTGATCACCTCCCGAGTGATCACGGCCCGATAGTATAGCATGGCAGACGGACAAGAATGTAGGGCCACAAATGCAATACTAGCATCCTATACTAAGCATTTAGGATTGCAGGTAAGGTTAACAACTAAAGCAACAATGCCAGGCTATGCAAGAGAATAGGATTAACCAAAAGCAATAACATGATACACTACTCTAATGCAAGCAGTAGAGAGAAGAATAGGCGATATCTGGTGATCACGGGGGCTTGCCTGGTTGCTCTGCAGACAGAAACGGACCCTCGAATGTGAAGTAGTCGGTCATTGGTTCAACCGCGGTCTTGGGGTCTACCAGAAAGAAGTAACAGAGGGGGAACCAATAAATAACAGAGCAATCAGAGCATCACAAAGCATAACATGGCAATACCCGATGCTAGGGGTGACCTAACACAGTACTAGGTGATACCGGCAAAGGCGGGAAAATATCTGGGAAAGTATCCCCGGTGTTTCACGTTTTCGGACAGATGAACTGGAGGGAAAAAGTTCGATGTTCGCTATGCTAGGAATGTGTGGCGGACGAACGGACAGCGTATTCGGATTCGTCTCATCGTTCTGAGCAACTTTCATGTATAATACTTTTTCATCTGACATACGGATTATTTTCTATTAATTTTCAAAGGTTTAAACAATTTCTAAAGTTTTTGTTTTGTTTTAATTTGTTTTAATCCGAGTTGAGCAAGTCAACTTTGACTAGTTAAAAGGGAGAATGTGGTCCACGTGTCATTGACACATAATTTAATTGATGGATAAACTAAAATGGAGGGGTTAAATTAACATAGGAGGCCACATGTCATAGGCTAGCAATTATCCTAAGTACTAATTAGTCTACCTACTCTACCCACTAATTATTTAATCAACCTAAACTAATCAGGGTCGGCCCCACTTGGCAGTGAGCCAGCCATGTCTCTCACGCACACACACAACACACTCACACACACAACACACACGCTGCACACACAGGACACACACAGCTACACAACACACACGCTGCACACACAGGACTAGCCATGGCTAGTACGCACGGGCACAAGGCCACGGCGGCCATGGCCAGCAGTGGCACGAGCTACAGCAAGGGAGCCGCGGCCAGCTTCGGGTAGCAGTAGTGTAGAGCAACAGTAGAGCAGAAAAGCAGCGCAGCGGCGGCGGCAGTACAAGAGCAGCAGGCACAGACAGTGGGCGGATGCACGAGCGTGGGCAGGTGCAGGGGCATGGTGGGACGCGACCAGGTGCGCGAGTGCGTGCCCATGGGCGCGGTGAGCGCGAGGATGAATGAGCGCAGGCGCGAGCCCCGGCCATTGCGGCCTCGGCGCGCGCAGGCACAACAGCAGCGGATCGAGGGGGCTAAAGAGAGGGATCGGGAGAGGAGCTCACCACGGAGCTCGTGGACGACGTTTGGAGGTCGGGGGAGCTCGGGAGGCGGCAAATCTGCTGACGAACGGCGGCGGCCGTGGCGGGGAAGACGGCTCGATCCACGTGTATGGTGCGGCTCCGGTTGAACGGATGCACGGGGATGATGGAGTCGACGACGAGGAAGTCCCTGGACAATCTCCCGGTCGTCGGGGAGGCTAGTGGCCGCGTGGACGGTGACGGCGCATCGACGACAACTCGGACACGAGGTTCAGATGAGAAGCGTGAGTGGGAGAGGGGAATTTCGAGGCTAGGGTTCGTCAATGAGGTCTGAGGGGACAAATAGGCGACGGGGAAGAGCTGGATGGCCGACACGTGGCCATCCATGGCCATGAACGTGTGAGGGGCTGATACGTCTCCAACGTATCTATAATTTTTGATTGCTCCATGCTATATTATCTACTGTTCTGGACATTATTAGGCTTTATTATCCATTTTTATATTATTTTTGGGACTAACCTATTAACCGGAGGCCCAGCCCAGAATTGTTGTTTTTTTGCCTGTTTTAGGGTTTTGAAGAAAAGAAATATCAAACGGAGCCCAAACGGAATGAAACCTTCGGGAACATGATTTTTAGGAAGATTATCATCCGGGAGACTTGGACCCTACGTCAAGAAAGGAAACAGGAGGCCACGAGGTAGGGGGGCGCGCCCATCCCCACCAGGCGCGCCCTCCACCCTCGTGGGCCCCCTGTTGCTCCCCGACGTACTCCTTCCTCCTATATATACCTATGTACCCCCAAACGATCAGATACGGAGCCAAAACCCTAATTCCACCGCCGTAACTTTCTATATCCACGAGATCCCATCTTGGGGCCTGTTCCGGAGCTCCGCTGGAGGGGGCATCGATCACGGAGGGCTTCTACATCAACAACATAGCCTCTCCGATGAAGTGTGAGTAGTTTACCTTAGACCTACGGGTCCATAGTTAGTAGTTAGATGGCTTCTTCTCACTCTTTGGATCTCAATACAATGTTCTCCCCCTCTCTTGTGGAGAACTATTCGATGTAATCTTCTTTTTGCGGTGTGTTTGTTGAGACCGATGAATTGTGGGTTTATGATCAAGTCCATCTATGAATAATATTTGAATCTTCTTTGAATTCTTTTATGTATGATTGGTTATCTTTGCAAGTCTCTTCGAATTATCAGTTTGGTTTGGCCTACTAGATTAATCTTTCTTGCAATGGGAGAAGTGCTTAGCTTTGGGATCAATCTTGCGGTGTCCTTTCCCAGTGACAGTAGGGGCAGCAAGGCATGTATTGTATTGTTGTCATCGAGGATAACAAGATGGGGTCTTCTTCATATTGCATGAGTCTATCCCTCTACATCATGTCATCTTGCTTAAGGAATTACTCTGTTTTTAACTTAATACTCTAGATGCATGCTGGATAGCGGTCGATGAGTGGAGTAATAGTAGTAGATGCAGGCAGGAGTCGGTCTACTTGTCTCGGACATGATGCCTATATACATGATCATACCTAGATATTCTCATAACTATGCTCAATTCTGTCAATTGCTCAACAGTAATTTGTTCACCCACCGTAGAATACTTATGCTCTCGAGAGAAGCCATTAGTGAAACCTATGGCCCCCGGGTCTATCTTTATCATATTGATCTCCTACTACTTAGTTATTTCCTTTGCTATTTACTTTGCCTTTATTTTACTTTGCATCTTTTATCATAAAAATACCAAAAATATTGTCTTATCATATCTATTAGATCTCACTCTCGTAAGTGGGCTTATAGGGATTGACAACCCTTATTTGCGTTGGTTGCGAGGATTTATTTGTTTTGTGCAGGTACGAGGGACTCGCGCGTAGCCTCCTACTAGATTGATACCTTGGTTCTCAAAAACTGAGGGAAATACTTATGCTACTTTGCTGCATCATCCCTTCCTCTTTGGGGAAAACCAACGTAGTGCTCAAGAGGTAGCAAGAAGGATTTCTGGCGCCGTTGCCGGGGAGGTCTACGCAAAAGTCAACATACCATGTACCCATCACGTACGCTTATCTCCCACATTACATTATTTGCCATTTGCCTCTCATTTTCCTCTCCCCCACTTCACCCTTGTCATTTTATTCGCCCTCTCTCTCTATCCTCCCTCTCTTTCTCTATTTGCCTCTTTTTGCCCGCTTGCTTTTTTGTTTGCTTGTGTGTTAGTTTGGTTTCTCATCACGATGGCTCAAGATAATACTAAATTGTGTGACATCACCAATACCAACAACAATGATTTTATTAGCACTCCGATTGCTCCTCTTACCGATGCTGAATCTTGTGAAATTAATACTGCTTTGCTGAATCTTGTCATGAAAGATCCGTTTTCCGGCCTTCCTAATGAAGATGCCGCTACCCATCTAAATAGCTTCGTTGATTTGTGTGATATGCAAAAGAAGAAAGATGTGGATAATAATATTGTTAAATTTAAGCTATTTCCTTTTTCGCTTAGAGATCGTGCTAAAGCTTGGTTTTCGTCTTTGCCTAAAAATAGTATTGATTCATGGAATAAGTGCAAAGATGCTTTTATCTCTAAGTATTTTCCTCCCGCTAAGATCATCTCTCTTAGAAATGATATTATGAATTTTAAGCAACTTGATCATGAACATGTTGCACAAGCTTGGGAGAGAATGAAATTAATGATGCGTAATTGCCCTACTCATGGTTTAAATTTATGGATGATTATACAATTTTTTATGCCGCATTGAATTTTGCTTCTAGAAATGTTTTAGATTCGGCCGCGGGAGGCACTTTTATGGAAATCACTTTAGGAGAAGCTACTAAACTCCTAGATAATATTATGGTTAATTATTCTCAATGGCATACTGAAAGATCTACTAGTAAAAAGGTGCATGCGATAGAAGAACTTATGAAATTATTTGCTAATAAGTGTGTTTCTTCTGATCCTAATGATATGCCCTTGTCTACTTTGATTGAGAATAATAATGAATCTATGGATGTGAATTTTGTTGGTAGGAACAATTTTGGTAACAACGCGTATAGAGGAAATTTCAATCCTAGGCCTTATTCTTGTAATCCCTCTAATAATTATGGTAATTCCTACAACAATTCTTATGGAAATTATAATAAGATGCCCTCTGATTTTGAATCTAATATTAAAGAATTTATTACTTTGCAAAAGAATTTTAATGCTATGATTGAAGAAAAATTGCTTAAGATTGATGATTTGGCTAGGAATGTTGATAGAATTTCTCTTGATGTTGATTCTTTGAAACTTAGATCTATTCCACCTAAGCATGATATGAATGAGTCTCTCAAAGCCATGAGAATTTCCATTGATGAGTGCAAAGAAAGAACCGCTAGGATGCGTGCTAAGAAAGATGCCTTTATAAGAGCGTGTTCTTCTAGTTCCTATGAAAATAAATATGAAGATCTAAAAGTTATTGATGTGTCCCCTATTAAATCTTTATTTTTCAATATGAATCTTGATAATGATGGGGCTGAATATGATCCACCTTTACCTAGAAGGTGTTCTAAGAATTCGAAATTTGTTGATCTTGATGCTAAATTTGATAAAAGTGGGATTGAAGAAATTAAAACCCTAGATGTTGCTAAACCCACTATTATGGATCTCAAGGAATATAACTATGAAAATTTCTCTTTGATTGATTGTATTTCCTTTTTGCAATCCGTGCTAAATTCTCCTCACGCTTATAGTCAAAATAAAGCGTTTACTAAACATACCGTTGATGCCTTGATGAAATCTTATGAAGAAAAAATTGAATTGGAAGTTTCTATCCCTAGAAAACTTTATGATGAGTGGGA
Organism: Triticum dicoccoides; assembly: GCF_002162155.2. NCBI lineage: Eukaryota > Viridiplantae > Streptophyta > Magnoliopsida > Poales > Poaceae > Triticum > Triticum dicoccoides. The sequence goes on from NC_041384.1 coordinate 547,100,383, forward strand.
ACCTACTATTAAAATTAAAATTAAAGATCATTAATTATATGCTTTATGTGATTTGGGTGCTAGTGTTTCCACGATTCCAAAGACTTTGTGTGATTTGTTAGGTTTCCGTGATTTTGATGATTGCTCTCTAAACTTGCACCTTGCGGATTCCACTATTAAAAACCCTATGGTAAGAATTAATGATGTTCTTATTGTTGCAAATAGGAATTATGTGCCCGTTGATTTTATTATTCTTGACATAGATTGCAATCCTTCATGTCCTAATATTCTTGGTAGACCTTTCCTTAGAATGATTAGTGCAATTATTGATATGAAGGAAGGAAATATTAGATTCCAATTTCCATTAAGGAAAGGCATGGAACAATTTCCTAGAAAGAAAATTAAATTACCTTATGAATCTATTATGAGAGCCACTTATGGATTGCCTACCAAAGATGGGAATACCTAGATCTATTCTTGCTTGTTATGCCTAGCTAGGGGCGTTAAACGATAGCGCTTGTTGGGAGGCAACCCAATTTTATTTTTATTCCTTGCTTTATGCTCCTGTTTAGTAATAAATAATTTATCTAGCCTCTGTTTTGGTTGTGTTTTTTGTGTTCAATTAGTGTTTGTGCCATGTAGAACCGTTGGGAAGACTTGGGGAAAGTCTTGTTACACTTGCTGTAAAAAACATAAACTTTAGCGCTCACGAGAACTGCTTCCATTTTTATGTTTAAAGTTATATTTAGTTAATTATTTTTGAAGATGATTAATAAATAAATTCCTCACGTCCAGGAATTTATTTTAGAATTTTTGGGGTTCCAGATCTTGCTCTAGCTACAGATTACTACAGACTGTTCTGTTTTTGACAGATTCTGTTTTTTCGTGTGTTGTTTGCTTATTTTGATGAATCTATGGCTAGTAAAATAGTTTATAAACCATAGAGAAGTTGGAATAAAGTAGGTATAACACCAATATAAATAAATAATGAGTTCATTACAGTACCTTAAAGTGGTCTTTTATTTTCTTTCGCTAACGGAGCTCACGAGATTTTCTACTTTAAGTTTTGTGTTGTGAAGTTTTCAAGTTTTGGGTAAAGATTTGATGGATTATGGAACAAGTGTGGCAAGAGCCTAAGCTTGGGGATGCCCATGGCACCCCCAAGATAATCTAAGGACACCTAAAAGCCAAATCTTGGGGATGCCCCGGAAGGCATCCCCTCTTTAGTCTACTTCTATCGGTAACTTTACTTGGAGCTATATTTTTATTCACCACATGATATGTGTTTTGCTTGGAGCGTCTTGTATTATTTGAGTCTTTTCTTGTTAGTTTACCACAATCATCCTTGCTGTACACACCTTTTGAGAGAGCCATATATGATTTGGAATTTGTTAGAATACTCTATGTGCTTCGCTTATATCTTTGAGTTATATAATTTTGCTCTAGTGCTTCACTTATATCTTTTAGAGCACGGTGGTGGATTTGTTTTATAGAACTATTGATCTCTCATGCTTCACTTAGATTATTTTGAGAGTCATAAATAGCATGGTAATTTGCTTAAAATCCTAATATTCTTGGTACACAAGATTAATAATAAAACTTTCCTCTGAGTGTGTTGAATACTATGATAAGTTTGATACTTGATAATTGTTTTGAGATATGGAGATGGTGATATTAAAGTCATGCTAGTTGAGTAGTTGTGAATTTTAGAAATACTTGTGTTGAAGCTTGTGATTCCCGTAGCATGCACGTATGGTGAACCGTTATGTGATGAAGTCGGAGCATGATTTATTTTTTGATTGCCTTCCTTATGAGTGGCGGTTGGGGATGAGCGATGGTCTTTTCCTACCAATCTACCCCCCTAGGAGCATGCGCGTAATACTTTGCTTTGATAACTTGTAGATTTTTGCAATAAGTATATGAGTTCTTTATGACTAATGTTGAGTCCATGGATTATACGCACTTCTCTCACCCTTCCACCTTTGCTAGCCTCTCTAATACCGCGCACCTTTCGCCGGTATCATACACCCACCATATACCTTCCTCAAAACAGCCACCATACCTACCTATTATGGCATTTCCATAGCCATTCCGAGATATATTACCATGCAACTTTCCACCGTTCCGTTTATTATGACACACTCCATCATTGTCATATTGCTTAGCATGATCATGTAGTTGACATCGTATTTGTGGCAAAGCCACCGTTCATAATTCTTTCATACATGTCACTCATGAGTCATTGCATATCCCGGTACACCGCCGGAGGCATTCATATAGAGTCATATTTTGTTCTAAGTATCGAGTTGTAATTGTTGAGTTGTAAGAAAAATAAAAGTGCGATGATCATCATTATTAGAGCATTGTCCCAGTGAGGAAAGGATGATGGAGACTATGATTCCCCCACAAGTAGGGATGAGACTCCGGACGAAAAAAGGGAAAAGAGGCCATAAAAAAGGGAGAAAAGGCCCAAATAAAAAAATGAGAGAAAAAGAGAGAAGGGACAATGCTACTATCCTTCTACCACACTTGTGCTTCAAAGTAGCACCATGATCTTCATAGTAGAGAGTCTCTCATGTTATCACTTTCATATACTAGTGGGAATTTTTCATTATAGAACTTGGCTTGTATATTCCAATGATGGGCTTCCTCAAAATGCCCTAGGTCTTCATGAGCAAGCAAGTTGGATGCACACCCACTTAGTTTCTTTTTGAGCTTTCATATACTTATAGCTCTAGTGCATCCGTTGCATGGCAATCCCTACTCACTCACATTGATATCTATTGATGAGCATCTCCATAGCCCATTGATACGCCTAGTTGATGTGAGACTATCTTCCCCTTTTTGGCTTCTCCACAACCACCACTCTATTCCACATATAGTGCTATATCCATGGCTCACGCTCATGTATTGCGTGAAGATTGAAAAAGTTTTGAGAATGTCAAAAGTATGAAACAATTGCTTGGCTTGTCATCGGGGTTGTGCATGATTTAAATATTTTGTGTGGTGAAGATAGAGCATAGCCAGACTATATGATTTTGTAGGGATAACTTTCTTTAGCCATGTTATTTTGAGACGACATAATTGCTTTGTTAGTATGCTTGAAGTATTATTATTTTTATGTCAATATGAACTTTTGTCTTGAATCTTTCGGATCTGAATATTCATACCACAATTAAGAAGAATTACATTAAAATTATGCCAAGTAGCTCTCCGCATCAAAAATTCTATTTTTATCATTTACCTACTCGAGGACGAGCATGAATTAAGCTTGGGGATGCTTGATACGTCTCCAACATATCTATAATTTTCGATTGCTCCATGCTATATTATCTACTATTTTGGACATTATTGGGCCTTATTATCCACTTTTATATTATTTTTGGGACTAACCTATTAACCGGAGGCCCAACCCAGAATTGCTGTTTTTTGCCTGTTTTAGGGTTTCGAAGAAAAGGAATATCAAACGGAGTCCAAACGGAATGAAACCTTCGGGAACGTGATTTTTAGGAAGATTATGATCCGGGAGACTTGGACCCTACGTCAAGAAAAGAAACAGGAGGCCACGAGGTAGGGGGGCGCTCCCACCTCCACCAGGCGCGCCCTCCACCCTCGTGGGCCCCCTGTTGCTCCACCGACATACTCCTTCCTCCTATATATATCTACGTACCCCCAAACGATCAGATACGGAGCCAAAACCCTAATTCCACCATCATAACTTTCTGTATCCACGAGATCCCATCTTGGGGCCTGTTCCAGAGCTCCGCCGGAGGGGGCATCGATCACGGAGGGCTTCTACATCAACACCATAGCCTCTCCGATGAATTGTGGGTTTATTATCAAGTCTATCTATGAATAATATTTGAATCTTCTCTGAATTCTTTTATGTATGATTGGTTATCTTTGCAAGTCTCTTCGAATTATCAGTTTGGTTTGGCCTACTAGACTGATCTTTCTTGCAATGGGAGAAGTGCTTAGGTTTGGGTTAAATCTTGCGGTGTCCTTTCCCAGTGACAGTAGGGGCAGCAAGGTACGTATTGTATTGTTTCCATCAAGGATAACAAGATGGGGTTGTCTTCATATTGCATGAGTCTATCCCTCTACATCATATCATCTTGCTTAAGGTGTTACTCTGTTTTTAACTTAATACTCTAGATGCATGCTGGATAGCGGTCGATGAGTGCAGTAATAGTAGTAGATGCAGGCAGGAGTCGGTCTACTTGTCTCGGACGTGATGCCTATATACATGATCATACCTAGATATTCTCATAACTATCCTCAATTCTGTCAATTGCTCAACAGTAATTTGTTCACCCACCGTAGAATACTTATGCTCTCGAGAGAGGCCACTAGTGAAACCTATGGCCCCCAGGTCTATCTTTATCATATTGATCTCCTACTACTTAGTTATTTCCTTTGCTATTTACTTTGCATCTTTTATCATAAAAATACCAAAAATATTGTCTTATTATATCTATCAGATCTCACTCTCGTAAGTGGCCTTATAGGGATTGACAAACCCTATTTGCGTTGGTTGCGAGGATTTATTTGTTTTGTGCAGGTACGAGGGACTCACGCGTAGCCTCCAACTGGATTGATACCTTGGTTCTCAAAAATAGAGGAAAATACTTACGCTACTTTGCTGCATCATCCCTTCCTCTTCGGGGAAAACCAACGTAGTGCTCAAGAAGTAGCAGGGGCAGCCACCCAGCCTCCTGTGAACAGGGGTTGAAGATGAGAGGGGGGTTGGGCTGGGCCTTTACTATGGACATAGAGCCCAGTCCAACAGTGAGGCTTTCACTCTTTTTCTTTAACTTTTCTGTTTCTTTTACTTTTATCTTTTGTTATTTTTTCTTTTCTATTTTATTTTAGTTACACCTTATTTTTAGATTAGTAAAATATGACAATAGCCCCTAAAATAATGTTTCAAAACAACCCACTCTCATAAAAGGTTTTACCCCAAAATAAAATACTCCCTCCATTCCTTTATCCAAGGTGTATTATTTTCAGTACGTTAACCAAGGCACATGATTATGGACTCTTTAGGACGAAATTGTGACGCCCCCGATTCAATCGTACACTAATCATACACGCAAACGTGTACGATCAAGATCAGGGACTCACGGGAAGATATCACAACACAACTCTACAAATAAAATAAGTCATACACGCATCATATTACAAGCCAGTTGCCTCGAGGGCTCGAATACAAGAGCTCGATCATAGACGAGTCAGCGGAAGCAACAATATCTGAGTACAAACATAAGTTAAACAAGTTTGCCTTAAGAAGGCTAGGAAACTCTGGGATACAGATCAAAAGAGGCGCATGCCTCCTGCCTGGGATCCTCCTAAACTACTCCTGGTCGTCGTCAGCGGGCTGGACGTAGTAGTAGGCACCCCCCGTGTAGTAGTAGTCGTCGTTGATGGTGGCGTCTGGCTCCTGGGCTCCAACGTCTGGTCGCAGCAATCGGGTATAGGAAGGGGGAAAAGGGGGGAGTAAAGCAACCGTGAGTACTCATCCAAAGTACTCGCAAGCAAGGAGCTACACTACATATGTATGCATTGGTGCACCACATTTCCTGCAGGGGTGCACCACATTTCCCAACACGCTCGATGCCCTTTGTCCGGACACACTTTCCTGGGTCATGCCCGGCCTCGGAAGATCAACACGTCGCAGCCCTACCTAGGCACAACAGAGAGGTCAGCACACCAGTCTAAATCCTATGGCGCAGGGGTCTGGGCCCATCGCCCATTTCACACCTGCACGATGCGTACGCGGCCGGAAGCAGAACTAGCCCCCTTAATACAAGAGCAGGCTTACGGTCCAATCCGGTGCGCGCCGCTCAGTCGCTGATGTCACGAAGGCTTCGGCTGATACCATGACATCGAGTGCCCATAATTATCCCCACGTAGATGGTTAGTGTGTATAGGCCAGTGGCCAGACTCAGATCAAATACCAAGATCTCGTTAAACTTGTTATCTTGGAATAACCGCAAACGCCGACCAGGGCCAGGCCCTCCTCTCTCCTAGGTGGTCTCAACCTGCCCTGTTGCTTCGCCACAAAGTTCCACTCAGAGGGTCGTCGGGACGAACGTCCTTTCGGACCCAATCCGTGAATCACTCGCGGGTACTCCTACGAGCCGACCCGTCTTTAGTCACCACAAGTATCATATATTATGTATATAAGTATATACCCGTGACCACCTCCCAAGTGATCACGGCCCGATAGTATAGCATGGCAGACAGACAAGAATGTAGGGCCACTGATGATAGTCTAGCATCCTATACTAAGCATTTAGGATTGCAGGTAAGGTATCAACAGTTGTAGCAACAATGACATGCTATGCATCAAAATAGGATTAACGGAAAGCAGTAACATGCTACACTACTCTAATGCAAGCAGTATAGAGGAGAGTAGGCGATATCTGGTGATCAAGGAAGGGGGGGGGGCTTGCCTGGTTGCTCTGGCAAGAGAGAGGGGTCGTCAACACCGTAGTCGAACTGGGTAGCAGCGGCGTCGTTCTCGGTGTCTAGCGAGAGAAGAGAGGGAAGAAACAATAAATATTAAGCAAACAAATGGATAGCGATGCATGACATGACAAGTATCGGTACTAGGGGTGCACTCACGCGATACGAGGTGGTACCGGTGAACGGGGGAAACATCTAGGAAAGTATTCCTGGTGTTTCGCGTTTTCGGACAGATGAACCGGAGGGGGAAAGTTGCGTATTCGCTATGCTAGGGATGCGTGGCGGATGAACGGGCTGCGTATCCGGATTCGTCTCGTCGTTCTGAGCAACTTTCATGTTGAAAATAATTTAATCCGAGTTACGGATTAAAAGATATGAATTTCTAAAGATTTTATTAATTTCTGGAATTTAATTAATTATTTAATTTAATTTGAAATTGGATTTATGACATCAGCATGATGTCATGCTGACATCAGCAGTCAACAGGAGTTGACTGGGTCAAACTGACGCGTGGGTCCAGTGGGACCCACATGTCATACTCTGTTAGGTCAACTAGGGTTTAGTTAATTGATTAGGTTAATCTAATCAAGATTAATTAGTTTAATTAATTAATTAATTATTAATTTTATTTATTATTATTTTAAATCCTTTTTAGAAAACGTTCCAGGGCGTGGACCCCCTGTGTCATAGGCAGGGGGCATAGCGGGCGCCGCGGTTACGGGCGCGGGCATCCGGCCCGATTGGCCAGATGCCTAGATCGACAGGGGAGGGTGCCGGCCACATGCACGGCAAGGCCGGCAGCCTGAGGCGGCGGCGGCAACGGCGAGTCCACGGCGGAGCAGGCAGGCAAGGCCGCAGGCGCGTGGGAGCGCGGCCAAGCACGCGCTGGGCGCAGCGGAAAGGGGAAGCGGCGGGTGCGGGCGTGGGCAGCGCGCGGGCTG
>NC_041384.1:547108535-547127660 GCF_002162155.2 Triticum dicoccoides
GGGGGGAGGAGATATTTTGTGGGGGTGTGGGGGGTGTCGGTGGGCGAGTGGGGAGTGGGGGGGTTATGGCGTGCGGGGGTGGGCCGGCTGGTGCCCCGGTTGGGCCTGTGGCCAGCTGGGCCTAAGCCTAGGTTTTTTTTGGGTCTTTTGTTTTCTGTTTTATTCCTTTTCTTTTTTTATTTCCTGTTACTATTTTAGTTCATTTTAAAATACTTAGGCACTTTATAAATATGTGTTTATAACACCATAATTACATATGCAAATTATGGCATCGCCCGAACATTTTTGTTTTAACTTTTGAAAACTTTTATTATTTAACTATATTTTAAATTTGAATTTGACTCGGTTTGAACTAACGGTAGATTAGAAACAGTACCGTGGTGATGTGGCACCATTAGCGTGGATTTACTGTAGCTTGATTACCCGGGCGTTACAAAACTCCTCCACTACAATAAATCTCGTCCCGAGATTTAGGAGGTAGAAGGAAAAAGTGCCGGGTATTCATCACGCAGGCGGTCCTCGCGTTCCCAAGTGGCTTCATCTTTAGAGTGATGCAACCACTGAACTTTGAGGAACTTGATCGCCTTCTGACGTGTGCGGCGTTCAGCTTAGTCCAGAATGCGGACCGGATGCTCTTTATAGGAGAGGTCCTATTGTAATTCGAGCACTTCATGATCCACTGCTCGGATTGGATCCTTGAAGCAACGGTGGAGTTGTGACACGTGGAACACATCGTGAACCTGGGAAAGGTTCGGCGGAAGCTCCAGTTGATATGCCACTTTTCCACACCTTTCAAGAATAGTGAAGGGACCGATATAGCGAGGAGCTAGCTTGCCCTTGATCCCGAAGCGGTGAACACCCTTCATTGGTGTAACTCGAACATAAGCCTTTTCGCCAGCTTGATAGACCATGTCTTGGTGATGACGGTCATACTGACTTTTCTGACGTGACTGAGCAGTCTTGAGATTCTCGCGAATAATGCGAACTTGCTCTTCAGCCTGTTGGATAATATCCGGACTGAAGAGTGGATGTTCCCCAGTTTCTGACCAGTTCAGAGGGGTCCGACACTTCCGTCCATATAACACTTCGAAGGGGGACATCTTCAGACTAGCTTGATAGCTATTATTATAAGAGAACTCGGCATATGGAAGAGATTCCTCCCATTTCTTGCCGAAGGAAACTACACAAGCTCGAAGCATGTCTTTGAGAACTTGGTTGACACGTTCAACTTGACCTTGCGACTGAGGATGAAACGCAGTACTGAACGACAGAGGAGTTCCCATAGCTTCTTGGAAACTTGCCCAGAATCTTGAAGTGAATAAGCTGCCACAGTCTGAACTGATAACCAGTAGAATACCGTGAAGTGAAACAATTCTGGACATGTAGAGAGTTGCAAGCTGGCTAGCAGTGATTGTTTCTTTGACCGCCAGAAAATGTGCAACTTTAGAAAGCCGGTCAATGACGACAAGAATAGCATCATTACCTTTTTGCGATTTGGGAAATCCAGTGACGAAGTCCATTTCAACATGGCCCCATTTCCATTCAGGAATAGAGATAGGTTGCAGAGTTCCAGCAGGCCTTTGATGCTCTGCTTTGATATGGCGGCAAATGTCACACTCAGCAACATATCGAGCAATGTCTTGCTTCATATTAGACCACCAGAATATCTGACGGATGTCTTAGTACATCTTTGTACTACCAGGATGAATAGACAAAGGCGTATCATGAGCTTCTTTCATAACCTTTTTAGTCTGATCTAGGTTTTTCCTTGAACGTGGTACCACTAGGCGGCCTTTGAAGTACAAGGCGCCATCATCGGCGATAGTGAAGAATGAGGGCTTTCCTTCTGCTAGATGGCGTTTAATCTTATGGACTTCAGAGTCATAACCTTGAATAGTCTTTATACTACCTATGAGATCTGGTATGACAGCCAAGGTATTTAGAGAACCCTTAGTAACAACACGAAGATTCTTCTTTTGGAACTCTGGGGGAGGGGGAACGAGTGCTCCAGGAGGAACAATATGAGGGTTCAACTTTCTAAATTCTTTGACAAGCGAGGGCTGAACTTTGTGAACCTGGAGGTGGTTGCAGTATGACTTGCGGCTCAAGGCATCAGACATTACATTAGCCTTGCCGGGGGTATAAGATATACCCACGTCAAAGTCTGCAACAGTCTCCATCCATCTCTACCGACGGAGGTTCAGATCTGGCTAAGTAAACACATACTTCAGACTTTGGTGGTCGGTGAAGATCTCGCAACAATTACCGAGAAGGTAATGTCGCCACTGCTTCAGTGCATGAATGACAACAGCAAGCTCGAGGTCGTGAATTGGGTAGTTTTCTTCGTGAGGGCGCAGTTGATGAGAGGCATAAGCAATCACTCTGCGCTCTTGCATTAGGACACAGCCTAATCCTTGACGGGAAGTGTTGCAGTAAATGACGAAGTCCTTCTTAGTATTAGGTGGAGCAAGCACTGGGGCAGAAGTTAACTTGTCTTTGAGTGCCTGGAAACTTTCCTGACACTTGTCTGTCCATTCGAACTTGACACCCTTATGCAACAGATTAGTCAGAGGCCTGGCTATCTTGGAGAAGTTCTCGACGAATCGATGACAATAGCTGGCGAGACCGAGAAAACTTAGGACTTGCTTGACATTCTTCGGAGGAGTCCAATCGCGAATAGCCTGAACTCGTTCAGGGTTGACGGCAATACCATCCTTGGAGATGACATGCCCAAGATAGGTTACTTCAGGGAGCCAGAATTCACACTTGGAATACTTAGCATACAGTTGATGCTCTTGAAGCTTTTCCAGCACAAGACGAAGATGTTCAGCATGTTCTTCTTTGTTCTTGGAAAATACAAGGATATCATCCAAATAAACCACGACAAAGTTGTCAAGGTAATCCATGAATATATAGTTCATCAGACAAGAGAAGGTGGTGGGAGCATTTTTTAAGCCGAATGACATGACGGTGTACTCATATGACCCATACCGAGTCACGAAGGCGGTTTTAGGGATATCCTCTTCACAAACACGGATCTGGTGGTAACCCAACCTCAAGTCGAGTTTGGAGAACACTGATGAGCCAGCCAGTTGATCATAAAGATCATTGATCCGAGGAAGAGGATATTTATTCTGAATGCTAGCTTGGTTTATAGGACGGTAGTCTTGGACTAATTGGTTCGTCCCATCCTTCTTCTTTACAAAGAGAGAAGGTGCTCCCCAAGGAGAGCAACTAGGGCGAATGAAACCTTTGACAAGAGATTTGTCGATTTCCTCCTTAATCTCAATGAGTTCATGCGGCGGCGTCTTGTAGGGCCGTTTGGCTATAGGAGTGGTGCCTGGTTTCAAGTCGATGATGAATTCGACAGCTCTAGCAGGGGGAATCCCTGGAAGTTCTTCCTGAAAGACGTCTTGGAATTCACAAACGACGGGAATGTTTTCAATGCCCTCGAGTGGTGCAGCGTTCAATGCATTCAAGGCATAAATCCGTACCTCGGCGTTCTGAACTAGATGAGCCTGGTAAGTAACTATTTCGTCGGAAGGATGTAGCAGATGGACGGTCTTAGTGGCGCAAACTATAGAAGCAATATGCGCTTTCAACCAATCCATCCCCAGAATGAGGTCAATGTTAGACGACTTCAGGATAATGGGAGAGACATAGAATCCCAGCCCTTCGATTTCCACGGAGACGTTGATGCCAACCAGTGAGGTTTGACATTGTCCCACGGGGTTTTTTACCAATACCGAAGTGTTCATCTCCTCACATTTAGCATCATGCTTGTATGCAAAATCTTCTGACATGAATGAATGCGATGCTCCTGAATCGAATAAAATAGATGCAGGTACTGAATTTATGAGGAGTGTACCCATCACAGTAGCGGGCTGGTCTTGAGCTTCATTAAGATCAACGTGGTTGGCGTGAACACGACCATAAGACCTGGCATTGTTGTTGCGAGGCTGGTTGTTTCCACCGCCAACTACGGGAAGGGCCAGTTGATTCTGATTCTGATTGCAGTCTCTGGCATGGTGACCTGGCTGACCACACTTGTAACAGAGACCATTATTGGGAGTGGGAACATGAGCTTGTGGTGGTGGAGCTGGAAGTCTTGGCTGCCTAGTTGGTGGGGGAGGCAGACGCGGTGCGGCATATGACTACTTTGGGGCAGGTGCAGTTGGCTGATACATGCTATTGGGAATCCATATCCTACGCTTCTGCGAAGACGGGCCCGAAGATGAGCCCGTGTCACGGTTGCGCCTGTGAGAGCTCTGGTGTTCCTGCAGACCAGTTTTGACATTGATGGCCTTGTTCACCAAGGTGGCGAAATCGGCAAAGTCGTGCACTAGAAGTGCAAGCTTGATATCAGCTTGAAGGCCATCACGGAACTTCTCCTGTCTGCGAGCATCAGTTGCAATGTCTTCTTTAACATAGCGGGACAAGTCCAGAAACTCCCGCTGATAAGCTTCCACAGTTTTGTTGCCTTGGGTGAGGCTACGGAACTCGCGCTTCTTATGGTCCATGACTCCCTGAGGAATGAAGCAAGCACGGAAAGCAGCTTGGAAGTCTGGCCAAGTGATGATTGTTCCAACTGGCAGAGTACGCCTATGACTATCCCACCATTGAGCAGCGGGTCCCTTCAAGAATAAGGAAGCAAAGGTGACGCAGCTGGCAGGGGCTACATCAGCAGAATCCATCTTATAGGTGATGTCATGGAGCCAGTCATCAGCATCCAGAGGCTGAGTTGAGCTACGGTACACGGTTGGGTTGAGGCACATGAAATCCCGCAGAGTCACTTGGGTTGGCTGCTGGTTCATATTGGGGCGAGGAAACTGAGCCATAATATTCTCCATGAACTGGTGATTCAGCTCAAACTGTTGCATCATCCCAGCCATGTACTCAGGCGGGGGTGGGGGAGAGTTACCACGACCACGACCACCCGGTCTAACCATCCTGCTAATATATAATAGGGGTAGTTCAACATTGAGAATTTGCAAGGACAAGAATCATTCATGATGAAACATGCATAATGAAAGGAACACGATAGACACTGCATAGTAGTTGGCATCTCTTACAAAAGTGATCATGCATAGAGTTCGGTACATAGAGTTTAGTACACAGACTAAGAACATCATAGGCGGCACGCAGGCTCGCGGCGAATGCATCTAACACTAACAAGCAAGCCTACATCAGTCCCAGGAGGAACTGTGGAGGTAGGTGTAGCCTGACAGCTGGTGGTGACGCGAAGGGAAGACCTCCACACGAGTAGCCTGGGGTCCACGGATACTCTGGTGCGGAACCCGATGCGCAGGTGGCAGGAGAGGACCAAGTGCGGGAGAGTAGCCTCCCACATCTGGCTAGCCGACACCCTGGGGCATCACGGTCCTGGAAGGGTAGATCACAGAACGTGACAGATCACCAGATCGGACAGAGGGGTGCAACAGCGTCAGAGCATGGTACATGTGCTGACGGGTGGTGTACAACTCGTGGCCAAGAGCTCGGTTAGCTCTATCCAGCCCATCAGCATGCAGAACCAGGTTCTGATGGTAGAAGGGCTCTCGGGTGACAGTGGAGTAGGCAGCAGTGTAGTATCCCTCCGCACCAACAACAGATGCGATAGCAATGTGCCTGAAGGGGGAGGTGTCCAACTCCTGGTACTCTCCACGAAGACGCGTCAGAGCAGCATAAGCAGCATCGTGAACCGCCATGTCGATAGTCACTCCAACACCATGAGTAGTGTGCAGCACGGTAGTGGAGTCATACTCCCGAGAGTAGAGGTGGACAGTGGCACGGTACTGCTCCTGGTTGAAGTCCTGGTACTCCTCGTAGACGGTGTACTCAGGGTGCCAGCGATAACCCAGATAGGTTATCATCTCAACCAACACAACAGGTGATCCTGAGGCACCAATGGCCGTCGTGTGGCGCACGACCTGTCTCGTGGGTTCCATCTTAAAACAAAGATGTTTTCACAGGAGTCAAATGACAATGTGGATAATGTTCAATTACTACTCTAAAGAGTAACTAGGGCTTATCCAACTTTGGGGTGAACGTGGTCACGGGATCCTAAGGTTAGAGTTAGTAAAATCGTTTAACCAGAGTAGAAGAGAGTTCAGAGTCCCAGAGTAAGGATCGAGGAGTAAAAGATAATAATACCACCCAGATGGCGACGTGGGCCCATAAGGCACACAACCATGTTAGTAAAAGTTTTGTAATGTCTAGACTCGACTTCGGCCAAGGAGTGTGGAAGGGGGATTCCTACAGGCAGTCGGCTCTAATACCAACTTGTGATGCCCCTGATTCAATCGTACACTAATCATACACGCAAACGTGTCCGATCAAGATCAGGGACTCACGGGAAGATATCACAACACAACTCTACAAATAAAATAAGTCATACAAGCATCATATTACAAGCCAGGGGCCTCGAGGGCTCGAATACAAGAGCCCGATCATAGACGAGTTAGCGGAAGCAACAATATCTGAGTACAGACATAAGTTAAACAAGTTTTCCTTAAGAAGGCTAGCACAAATTGGGATACAGATCGAAAGAGGCGCAGGCCTCCTGCCTGGGATCCTCCTAAACTACTCCTGGTCATCGTCAGCGGGATGCACGTAGTAGTAGGCACCCCCGTGTAGTAGTAGTCGTCGTCGATGGTGGCATCTCGCTCCTGGGCTCCAACGTCTGGTCGCAGCAATCGGGTATAGGAAGGGGGAAAAAGGGGGAGTAAAGCAACCGTGAGTACTCATCCAAAGTACTCGCAAGAAAGGAGCTACACTACATATGTATGCATTGGTATCAAATGGAAAAGGCTATCATATTTGGACTGAACTGCAGAATGCCGGAATAAGAGGGGGATAGCTAGTCCTATCGAAGACTACGCTTCTAGTAACCTCCATCTTGCAGCAGAAGAAGAGAGTAGATGGTAAGTTCACCCAGTATCATGGCATAGCAATAATCCTAACCGATGATCCTCCCTCCGTCGCCCTGTGAGAGAGCGATCACCGGTTGTATCTGGCACTTGGAAGGGTGTGTTTTATTAAGTATCCGGTTCTAGTTTTCATAAGGTCAAGGTACAACTTCGGGTCGTCCTTTTACCGAGGGACACGACTATTCGAATAGATCAACTTCCCTGCAGGGGTGCACCACATTTCCCAACACGCTCGATCCCCTTTGTTCGGACACACTTTCTCGGGTCATGCCCGGCCTCGGAAGATCAACACGTCGCAGCCCTACCTAGGCACAACAGAGAGGTCAGCACGCCGGTCTAAATCCTATGGCACAGGGGTCTAGGCCCATCTCCCATTGCACACATGCACGTTGTGTACGCGGCTGGAAGCAGAACTAGCCCCCTTAATACAAGAGCAGGCTTACGGTCCAATCCGGCGCACGCCGCTCAATCGCTGACGTCACGAAGGCTTGTGGAATTTGAGAAATACTTATGTTGAAGTTTGTGATTCCCGTAGCATGCACGTATGGTGAACCGTTATGTGATGAAGCCAGAGCATGATTTATTTATTGATTTTCTTCCTTATGAGTGGCGGTGGGGGACGAGCGATGGTCTTTTCCTACCAATCTATCCCCCTAGGAGCATGCTTATAGTACTTTGCTTTGATAACTAATAGATTTTTGCAATAAGTATGTGAGTTCTTTATGACTAATGTTGAGTCCATGGATTATACGCACTCTCACCCTTCCACCATTGCTAGCCTCTCTAGTATCGCGCAACTTTCGCCGATACCATAAACCCACCATTTACCTTCCTCAGAACAGCCACCATACCTACCTATTATGGCATTTTCATAGCCATTCTGATATATATTGCCACGCAACTTTTCACCGTTCCGTTTATTATGACACGCTCCATCATTGTCATATTGCTTTGCATGATCATGTAGTTGACATCATATTTGTGGCAATGCCACCATTCATAATTCTTTCGTACATGTCACTCATGAGTCATTGCACATCCCGGTACACCGCCGGAGGCATTCATATAGAGTCATATTTTGTTCTAAGTATCAAGTTGTAATTATTGAGTTGTAAGTAAATAAAAGTGTGATGATCATCATTATTAGAGCATTGTCCCATGTGAGGAAAGGATGATGGAGACTATGATTCCCCTACAAGTCAGGATGAGACTCCGGATGAAAAATAAAAAAAGAGAGAAAAAGAGGCCATAGAAAAGAGAAAAGGCCCCAAAAAATAAAAAATGTGAGAAAAAGAGAGAAGGGGCAATGCTACTATCCTTTTACCACACTTGTGCTTCAAAGTAGCACCATGATCTTCATGACAGAGAGTCTCCTATGATATCACTTTCATATACTAGTGGGGATTTTTCATTATAGAACTTGGCTTGTATATTCCAATGATGGGCTTCCTCAAAATGCCCTAGGTCTTCGTGAGCAAGCGAGTTGGATGCACACCCACTTTGTTCCTTTTGTTGAGCTTTCATATACTGATAGCTCTAGTGCATCCGTTGCATGGCAATCCCCACTCACTCACATTGATATCTATTAATGGGCATCTCCATAACCCGTTGATACGCCTATTTGATGTGAGACTATCTTCTCCCTTTTGTCTTCTCCACAACCACCATTCTATTCCACATATAGTGCTATGTCCATGGCTCACACTCATGTCTTGCATGAAGATTGAAAAAGTTTGAGAACATCAAAAGTATGAAACAATTTCTTGGCTTGTCATCGGGGTTGTGCATGATTTAAATATTTTATGTGGTGAAGATGGAGCATAGCCATACTCTATCATTTTGTAGGGATAGCTTTCTTTGGCCATGTTATTTTGAGAAGACATAATTGCTCTGTTAGTATGCTTCAAGTATTATTATTTTTATGTCAATATTGAACTTTTGTCTTGAATATTATGGATCTGAATATTCTTGCCCCAATAAACTGAATTACGTGGATAAATATGTTAAGTAGCATTCCACATCAAAAATTCTGTTTTTATCATTTACCTACTCAAGGACGAGCAGGAATTAAGCTTGGGGATGCTGATACTTCTCCAACGTATCTATAATTTTTGATTGTTTCATGCTATTATATTACCAACCTTGGATGTTTTATATGAATTTATATGCTATTTTATATGATTTTTGGGACTAACCGATAAACCTAGAGCCCAGTGCCAGTTTATGTTTTTTTCCTTGTTTTAGAGTATTGCAGAAAAGGAAAATCAAACGGAGTCCAATTGACCTAAAACTTCACGGAACTTATTTTTGGACCACAAGAAGCCCACGGAGTATCGGAGATGGACCAGGAGAGTCCCGGTCTGCCCATGAGGGTGGGGGATGCCCCCCCTGCCTCATGGACAGCCCGGAGATCCACCAACGCACTTCTTCCTCCTATATATACCCATATACCCTAAAAACTTCGAAGAGAACAATAGATCAGGTGTTCCGCCGCCAGAAGCCTCCGTAGCCACCGAAAACCAATCTAGACCCGTTCCGGCACCCTACCGGAGGGGGATCCCTCTCCGGTGGCCATCTTCATCATCCCGGTGCTCTCCATGACGAGGAGGGAGTAGTTCTTCCTCAGGGCTGAGGGTATGTACCAGTAGCTATGTGTTTGATCTCTCTTTCTCTCTCTCGTGTTCTTGAGGTGATACGATCTTGATGTATCGTGAGATTTGCTATTATAGTTGGATGTTATGATGTTTCTCCCCCTCTACTCTCTTGTGATGAATTGAGTTTTCCCTTTGAAGTTATCTTATCGAATTGAGTCTTTTAGGATTTGAGAACACTTGATGTATGTCTTGCATGTGCTTATCTGTGGTGACAATGTGATATCACGTGATCCACTTGATGTATGTTTTGGTGATCAACTTGCAGGTTCCGCCCATGAACCTATGCATAGGGGGTGGCACACATTTTCGTCTTGACTCTCCAGTAGAATCTTTGGGGCATTCTTTGAAGTTCTTTGTGTTGGTTGAATAGATGAATCTGAGATTGTGTGATACATATCGTATAATCATACCCACGGATACTTGAGATTGCGTGATGGACTTTTGGAATCACTTGATGCTTGTGAACCATGCCTCATGGGCAAGATGACTAAGACTCCGTTCTCCGGAACAATGGAGTGAGCCACTGATTTATTGGAAATAATACATACCGATGTATGCGGTCCAATGAGTATTGAGGCTCCCGGCGGGTATCATTATTTTCTGACCTTCACAGATGATTTGAGAAAATATGGGTGTATCTAATTAATGAAACACAAGTATGAAACATTTGAAAAGTTCAAAGAATTTCATAGTGAAGTGGAAAATCATCGTAACAAAAAAATAAAGTTTCTACGATCTGATCGTGGAGGCGGATATTTGAGTTATAATTTTGGTCTTCATTTAAAACAATGTGGAATAGCTTCGCAACTCACGCCACCTATAACACCACAACGTAATGGTGTGTCCAAACGTCGTAACCATACTTTATTAAATATGGTGTGATCTATGATGTCTCTTACCGATTTAACACTATCATTTTGGGGTTATGCATTAGAGACAGCTGCATTCACATTAAATAGGGCACCATATAAATCCGTTGAGACGACACTGTATGAACTGTGGTCTGGCAAGAAACCTAAGCTGCCGTTTCTTGAAGTTTGGGGTTGCGATGCTTATGTGAAAAAGCTTCAGCCTGATAAGCTTGAACCCAAATCGGAGAAGTGCGTCTTCATAGGATACCCAAAATAAACTATTGGGTACACCTTCTATCGCAGATCTGGTGGCAAGATATTTGTTGCTAAGAATGTATCATTTCTAGAGAAGGAGTTTCTCTCGAAAGAAGTGAGTGGGAGGAAAGTAGAACTTGGTGAGGTAATTGTACCTCCTCTCGAATTGGAAAGTAGCTCATCATGGAAAACCGTTCCCGTGATGCCTACACCAACTAGTGAGGAAGT
Organism: Triticum dicoccoides; assembly: GCF_002162155.2. NCBI lineage: Eukaryota > Viridiplantae > Streptophyta > Magnoliopsida > Poales > Poaceae > Triticum > Triticum dicoccoides. The sequence continues at coordinate 547,119,450 of NC_041384.1, forward strand.
TAATGATGATGATCTGGAAACTTCAGATCAAGTTACTACTGACCTCGTAGGTTAACTAGAGTACGTTCCGCGCCAAAGTGGTACGGTAATCCCGTACTAGAAGTCATGTTAATAGACCATGACATACCTACGAACTATGAGGAAGCGATGATGATCCTAGATTCTGCGAAATGGCTTGAGGCCATGAAATCTGAGATGGGATCCATGTATGAGAACAAAGTTTGGACTTTGGTTGACTTGCCCGATGATCGTCAAGCCATAGAGAATAAATGGATCTTCAAGAAGAAGACTGACGCCGATGGTAATGTTACTGTCTACAAAGCTCGACTTGTTGTGAAAGGGTTTCGACAAGTTAAAGGAGTTGACTACGAGGAGACCTTCTCACCCATAGCGATGCTTAAGTCTGTCCGAATCATGTTAGCAATTGCCGCATTTTATGATTATGAAATCTAGCAAATGGACGTCAAAACTGCATTCCTTAATGGATTTCTTAAAGAAGAGTTATATATGATGCAACCAGAAGGTTTTGTCGATCCTAAAGGTTCTAACAAAGTGTGCAAGCTCCAGTGATCCATTTATGGACTGGTGCAAGCATCTCGGAGTTGGAATATACGCTTTGATAGGGTGATCAAAGCATATGGTTTTATACAGACTTTCGGAGAAGCCTGTATTTACAAGAAAGTGAGTGGGAGCTCTGTAGCGTTTCTAATATTATATGTGGATGACATATTGTTGATTGGAAATGATATAGAATTTCTGGATAGCATAAAAGGATACTTGAATAAGATTTTTTTTCAATGGAAGACCTCGGTGAAGCTGCTTATATATTGGGCATCAAGATTTATAGAGATAGATCAAGACACTTAATCAGACTTTCACAAAGAACATACCTTGATAAAGTTTTGAAGAAGTTCAAAATGGATCAGTCAAAGAAAGGGTTCTTGCCTATGTTACAAGGTGTGAAGGTTGAGTCAGACTCAATGCCCGACCACTACATAAGATAAAGAGAAAATGAAAGTCATTCCCTATGCCTCATCCGTAGATTCTATCATGTATGCAATGCTGTGTACCAGAACTGATGTGTGCCTTCCTATAAGTTTAGCAGGGAGGTACCAAAGTAATCCAGGAGTGGACCACTAGATAGCGGTCAAGAACATCCTGAAATACCTGCAAAGGACTAAGGATATGTTTCCCGTTTATGGAGGTGACAAAGAGCTCCTCGTAAATGGTTACATTGATGCTAGCTTTGACACTGATCCGGATGACTCTAAGTCGCAAACCGAATACGTATTTATATTGAATGGCGGAGCTGTCAGTTGGTACAGTTCCAAGCAAAGCGTCGTGGCGGGATCTACGCGTGAAGCGGAGTACATAACTGCTTTGGAAGCGGCAAATGAAGGAGTTCATATCCGATCTAGGTGTAATTCCTAGTGCATCAGGTCCAATGAAAATCCGTTGTGACAAAACTGGAGAAATTGCCTTGGCAAAGGAATCCGGATTCCACAATAGAACTAAACACATCAAGAGACGCTTCAACTCCATCCGTGATCAAGTCAAGGAGGGAGACATAGAGATTTGCAAAATACATACGGATCTGAATGTTGAAGACCCATTGACTAAGCCTCTTCCACGAGCAAAACATGATCAGCACCAAGACTCCATGGGTGTTAGAATCATTACAATGTAATCTAGATTATTGACTCTAGTGCAAGTGGGAGAGTAAATAAAATATGCCCTAGAGGCAATAGTAAAGTTGTTATTTGTATTTCCTTATATCATGATAAATGTTTATTATTCATGCTAGAATTGTATTAACCGGAAACTTGATACATGTGTGAGTACATAGACAAAACAAAGTGTCCCTAGTATGCCTCTACTAGAGTAGCTCGTTAATCAAAGATGGTTAAGTTTCCTAACCATAGACATGTGATGTCATTTGATGAACATGATCACATCATTAGGAGAATGATGTGATGGATAAGACCCATCCGTTAGCTTAGCATAATGATCGTTAAGTTTTATTGCTATTGCTTTCTTCATGACTTATACATATTCCTTTGACTATGAGATTATGCAACTCCCGAATATCGAAGGAATACCTTGTGTGCTATCAAATGTCACAATGTAACTGGGTGATTATAAAGATACTCTAAAGGTATCTCCAAAGGTGTTTGTTGGGTTGGCATAGATCGAGATTACGATTTGTCACTCCGAGTATCAGAGAGGTATCTCTAGGCCCTCTCGGTAATGCACATCATGATAAGCCTTGCAAGCAATGTGGCTAATGAGTTAGTTACGGGATGATGCATTACAGAATGAGTAAATAGACTTACCGGTAACTATATTAAACTAGGTATGATGATACCAACGATCGAATCTCAGGCAAGTAACATACCGATGACAAATGGAAAGACGTATGTTGTCATTGCGGTTTGACCGATAAAGATCTTCTAGAATATGTAGGAACCAATATGAGCATCCAGGTTTCGCTGTTGGTTATTAACCGGAGATGTTTCTCAGTCATGTCTACATAGTTCTCGAACCCATAAGGTCCACACGCTTAACGTTCAATGACGATTTGTATTATGAGTTATGTGTTTTGGTGACCAAAGATTGTTCGGAGTCCCGGATAAGATCACGAACATGACGAGGAGTCTCGAAATGGTCGAGAGGTAAAGATAGATATATTGGACGATAGTATTCGGACACCGGAATGGTTCCGGAGTGTTTCGGGTATTTATCGGAGTACCGAGAGATTACCGGAACCCCCCTAGGGGAAGTAATGGGCCACATGGGCCATAGGAGGGAGGCAAGGCATCCAATAAAGGGGTGGCGCCCCCCATGGGGAGTCCGAATTGGACTAGGGGAGGGGGCGTGGCCCCCTTTCCTTCTCCCTCTCCCTCTCCTTCCCCCTTTCCCCCTCCGATAAAAGGAAGGGGGGCGCGAATAGGACTAGGAGTCCAAGTGGGATTCCCCCCACTTGGCGCGCTCCTAGTCCGGCCTCCTCCCCTCTCCCTCATTTATATACGGGGGCAAGGGGAACCTCTGAGGCACAACCAATATGCGACTCTATCCTAAATGAACTCGAAGGTCCCACCAAGGACATAACCGCATATTGACACGCTTTTGCAAGGTGGACATCATTACATTGTACCATTACATAATAGTTGGGGATACATACAAAAGGAATGCAAGGCCACAAGAATACATCAATACATCATACATAGAACAATATCCGACTACGGATGAAACTCAAACGACATCCACCCCGCTAGCCCAGGCTGCCGACCAGGAACCAAACCCAAGATCGATGAAGAAGAAGAACTCCAAAACAAGGATGCAACAAGGTAACATGAAACTACATGAAAAACTAAGAATGTTTCATATACAACATACTTCAAATGGAGCAACGGTTCAACACATACACTCAATACAAGTTTCACACACAATCTGCCCAAAACAGCAACTAAGCACTTTGCAATCAAGGAAACAACATGCTACAGGGAACATAAGGACACAAACTTGATATGCACTCAAAGTACAGATTACATGCTCCAAATAACATTAAGGTTCAAGTTCCTAGGCATCAGGATTAATCCAACATGATCAATGCGACAAGCAACTTGATAACACAGATTATGACTTGGTGAAAAACAGGGCATACATGAGCAGAAATAACATGTTGACAAGTTGGAAGCATGAAACAAAGATGATATAGTGCAAGATGATGGCAAACAAAAACATGGCATTAAAGTACAGGTTAAACATGGCAAAACAAGATTACTAAGCATCCCCAAATGAGCCCTAGATCAATGGCAAACAACAAGACAAGATGCAACATGATATAAGATGATTCTCACACGAGGAAATCTGGCAATGCAAAATAGTAACATTATGAGGCTGACTTTGGAGGCACATAACAACAAGTATAGCAACTTTAATAATCATGCAAAAGACATGGGCATGTAGTAGACAAGATATACTATGACTTAGACTAAGGGCACAAGTTCATATGAAGCATGGAGTAATTATTATGATGCTTGCAAAAAGGAACATGCTGTTAACAGGTTGACAGATTTAGCATGATGGCAACTTGAGAGAAAAAAAGAGACAAACTACAACAAGTTATATGGAAACCAAGGTCATGTCATCAAAATACACATAACAAGGAGCAAATAACATCAAGGCATAATATACATGTGGCTTATAAACTAGTGGGAACCATCAAGACAAGTTTGAATGTTGTAACAGTTTTAGCAAGTGTAAAACAGCAACATCAGCACATCATGTTTGCAAGCATGTAACAGAGATCATATGAAGTCCAAAATTATCAAACTCGACATGTGGACAAAGTACTCATAGCATACTTCAAATCATGTAACTGTATCATCTCTAAAAGAGGCATAGATTAATCAATAACAAGCTCACAACATGGCATCATGAAGTTAACAAAAAACTAGAACATTATTTAGGCATGTTCATGGCAATGAAAACATATGCTACAAGACATATATGAGGAATAAAAATACATGGCATGAAAGAGCATAACATGGGCATCAAAACATGTCAACTACACATCTCCAGATTATGCATGGAATACATGGTAGCTTCAAGTTAACATGACAACATCAAGTAATTACAGACTTGGCAAAATCACTAAGTCTCAGAAATCAGCAACATCAAGTAGCACACTTTGCAAGCTTGTGATAGTCACCACAATGCACATAAAAATACATGGATGGCACCACTATAAAGATGGCATGAATATGCTTCTAAAATATGTAGACATGATGCACAAAAGATCAACGCAGAAAATGCTATGGAAAAAGACAAATCAACAAGTTATAGTAGTTTTCAGCAGGTTATAACATTTAGCACTTTTGCAACGATGATTAAGGCATCAATATGAACTCAAAAAAGCATGCAACAGTACACTAACATGAAGAGCATCACGAGATGAACGTTTCGATATATCATAGACTCAAAACAGAGCCACATGCACAAAGATATGACATGATGAAGATGCACACATGATGCTGAAATCATGGGACTTAGAAGAATTATACCCCGGGAAAGCGTGGATGAGATGGTGCGGGACAGAGAGATCTGGGATGGGCGGAGGCGCGTTTGGTTGGTGGAGGTGGTGGATCTCATCCATCCGGCGGTGGATCAGCCGGAGTTTACTCCGGAGAGGCGGCGCGGGCTCCGGCGAGACGACATGGCGCGGAGGAGGTCAGAGGAGGCCGCGGGACGGCGGATCCGGTTGCTGGGGTGCCAGATCCGGACGGTGGCAGGGCGAGGCGGCACGCTCCGGTGAGCTCCGGCCGCCGGAGGTGGGCGGCGAGGCAGGAGGTAGCGGCGAGCGGCGAGGCGGGCGGCGGCGGCACGAGGCGCGGCGGCGGCGAAGCAGGTGGTGGCGCATGACTGCGGCGGCTAGGAGATGGGCGGCGAGGCGCGGGAGGCAGCTCGGCAGCATAGTGGCTTGGCACGGCCGGCGGGGAGATGACGGAGGCGACGGGCGAGCTCGCTGGCGACGGGGCGCGGGCATGCGAGGCACAGGGCGGCCTGGGGCGCTCGGCCCGGATTGGCCCGACGCGGGCTCCCCGTGGGCCAGGCGGGCCATGGCAGCAGGGAAGGCCGGGAGGCGACATGGCACAACGTGGTTCGCTGAGGGGGGCGGCGCAGACATGTTCGACTCACGGGGTGGACATATCCGGCGGCGGGAGGAGGAAGAAGCTAGGGTTTGATACGGAAATTTCGGAGGGGGAGGCTTATTTATAGGTAGAGGGAGCTAGGAGAGTCCAAATGAGGTACGATTTTCACCCACACGATCGTGATCCAAGTACGGAGAGCATGGAGGGGGTTTAGGTGGGCTAGTGGGCTGTTGTGAACGGGTGCTGGGCTGCAAAGAGAGAGGGGTTTCGATTAACGCGGTTAACCGTTGGGGCATCAAACGACCTCCAAATGGAACAAAATTTGACAGGCGGACTACCCGTGATATACCAAGGCCACTCGACAAATCTCGGCCCATTCTGAGAATGTTTTCTCCTGCTCATGAAACAAGATCAGAGAGGTGCAACGGGTGCATGTGAGAGTGTCGGAATCCGAAACGGACAACGGAGAAAAAGACCAGATGCAAGAGATGAACATGAATGCAAATGAGATGCACATGATGACATGGAAAAGTGCAACACACCAGCAAATGACATGGCAATGACGGCGAATAACTGGAAGACACCTGGCGCATCGGAATCGGGGCGTCACAACTCTCCTCCACTAACAAGAGATCTCGTCCCGAGATTTTTGGAACGAGACGGAAGAGAAGAGGATGCAGTGAAACAAGAACGCAAGAGAGAAGATGAACAAAGTCAAGAGCACTCAGGTAGAAAAGAGAAATGGCGAACAAGACGAGAATAAGATAGAGTCTAAAAACACTCCGGTTAGAATGCGATAGAAAAGGAATAAGAAGAAAAACATTGGGATAGTATTCCAGTTGAACATGGAATGGAATAGAACATGAACTTGACAAGATTGAATGGTGCTTGATGAGAGGGATAACCCAAGGCCTCCAGATTTTCTTTTGAAAGAGTGGAATGAAAAGAACGGAGAAGAAAATTACAACTTCTTCGACAATTGAGTTCGAAAAGCATCCTTATGAAGAATGATTGAACGAATTTTTTGGGAATTCAACAACGAAAAGAATAAGCTTGTTGTGGGCTTATGGGAAAACATATCAAAATTCTGAGGTGATAACTGGCCACCCAAACGGAAATGATTGAATAGCTGAGAAGAACGATGAAATGCAAAACTCCACTTCAAAAGAATATGGAGAATTAATTGCACTTCGTGATGCAAGAAGAAAAGATACTCGAGCTTCGCCTGCAAGAATCTTGATGAACACTTGAAGAATGAATTAACTCCTTATGAACCACCATGAAGAACTCCGGTAATAAATGGATGATGAGATGGAATTGAAGGATGAAAAGAAATAATATTAAGTCCTTGCGATGATTTAGATGGAGGTTCTGACGAGACAACCGAGGAAACTTTGAACTCCGGGAAAGAAAAGATAAACATCTTAGAACCAAGAGATTATTCATCAAGAAAAATCTCCGAAGCAAGGAATTACTTGACCACGATGAAATGGGAATAAGAATTATGTTATGCTTATCCTTCATAAAATTTAATTCATGACAAATGGATTTGGCATGCAACTTATTCTTCTTGAAAAGAATTTGAAGAGAGATGTAGCGCAAACTTGAGAAGGTCTTCATGAACCACTGGTAGGATTGGGAAGGACGAATGAATTTATCTGATAAGAACGGAAGTGAAAATCTTAAACGAACCACCATGAGAATGAAAACGAATGGAGAGATGAGAACGAATCGCCAGAAAGAATTTGAACACGAACGAAGATACTTGAGTGAATCAAGATGCAAGAGAACGAAGAGATCGTGAACTGATTAAAGAATGCTTGAATGAAGCACCAATACAACTATGGGAATGAACGAAGCTGGAAGCTTGGAACGAAGGTATCTTGTGAAATGGAGGCCTCTTGATAATCAAAATGGAAAAACAAATCCTGAAAAACTATCTGAGAGGATAACATCAAGCTAGCACCACAATTCTCCGGGGGAACGGACAAGATTTTGTGGAAAAACTCTTTTTTTGTCTTCAAATGTTGAGAATGACGACGAGGAAGACCACCAAAATTGTTGAGATACTCCGGAAAAATGAATGAGGAAAGGTTGAACCGAACATGAAAGAATTTGAAATCAATCTTGGAAAAGCATCTGACTGATGAAATTCATTCTTATGTCAAACTTCAAAAAGAATTTGAGAATAGCTCCAGAAAATTAGAAGAGTCAAGTAAGATCCTAGGAAGAGACCTGTGGGTTAGGGCCCACTAAAAAGAAACATCATTGGAAAGGATTGTTTGAATGAGAAATGATGCACCAGAACGATTGAAAGACTCGAATGAAGTTACAACCTCGAATTAATTGAATGCAAACACGAATCTTTTGAGATGTCTTGAGTACTCTGGAAGGATAAACTGGCGAGAGGAGAATGAGCAAGGGGAAACACTTGAAGCAAAGAAAGGAATATGATCAACCCGAGAAATATGAACTGAATCCACCATAAAGGAAATGAGAGGAACCATGATGAACTAGACGAGAATTCACTGGTTCAGACAATTGAGGAAAACTGAAG
>NC_041384.1:547128054-547148227 GCF_002162155.2 Triticum dicoccoides
GATGCTCGAATAGAGGCTTAGACTCCGGGAAGAGAAGGGGAGGGCGGGCGGGTAAAACAAAGGCAACTTGGAACGGGGAACCGACGAATAACTTGAAGAGAGAAACACCAGTTGAAATAATTGAGGAAAGAATGCGAAGGCTTCACACGAGTAGGATGGATACTCGGTCAAGGGCTCCGGCTTTGAGAAGAAAAAGGGTGGGCGGGTGGGAAAAATAAAGACAACTTCACATGGGGGAACAAAGTCGTTGAGAAGGAAATAAGGATCGACCTCGCAAAAGACAAAGAGGATCGAATCATTTCAAGAAAAATGTGTGATACGTCTCCAATGTGTCTATAATTTTTGATTGTTCCATGCTATTATATTATCTATTTTGGATGTTAATGGGCTTTATTTTACACTTTTATATTATTTTTGGGACTAACCTATTAACTGGAGGCCCAGCCGAAATTGTTTTTTTCCTATTTCAGTGTTTCGTAGAAAAGGAATATCAAACGGAGTCCAAACGAATTGAAACCTTCGGGAACGTGATTTTTGGAACAAACGTGATCCAGAGGACTTGGAGTGGACGTCAAGCAATCAACGAGGCAGCCACGAGGCAGGGGGCGCGCCTACCCCCTGGGCGCGCCCCCCCCCCCTCGTGGGCCCCTTGTTGCTCCACCGACCTACTTATTCCTCCTATATATGTTCACATACCCCACAAATATCCAGGAGCACTACGAAACCCTATTTCCACCGCTGCAACCTTCTGTACCCAAGAGATCCCATCTTAGGGCCTTTTCCGGAGCTCCGTCGGAGGGGGCATTAATCACGGAGGGCCTCTACATCAACTCCATGGCCCCTCCGATGATGTGTGAGTAGTTTACTTCAGACCATCGGGTCCATAGCTAGTAGCTAGATGGCTTCTTCTCTCTTTTTGGATCCTAATACACAGTTCTCCTTGATTCTCTTGGAGATCTATTCGATGTAACTCTTCTTTTTGCGGTGTGTTTTTCGAGATCCGATGACTTGTGGGTTTATGATCTAGATTATCTATGAACAATATTTGAATCTTCTCTGAATTCTTTTATGTATGATTGGTTTATCTTTGCAAGTCTCTTCGAATTATCAGTTTGGTTTGGCCTACTAGATTGATCTTTCTTGCAATAGGAGAAGTGCTTAGCTTTGGGTTCAATCTTGCGGTGCTCGATCCCAGTGACCGAAAGGGAAACGACATGTATTATATTGTTTCCATCGAGGATAAAAAGATGGGTTTTATATCATATTGCATGAGTTTATCCCTCTACATCATGTCATCTTGCTTAAGGCGTTACTCCGTTCTTATGAAATTAATACTCTAGATGCATGCTGGATAGCAGTCGATGTGTGGAGTAATAGTAGTAGATGCAGGCAGGAGTCGGTCTACTTGTCGCGGACGTGATGCCTATATACATGATCATGCTTAGATATTCTCATAATTATTCGCTTTTCTATCAATTGCTCGACAGTAATTTGTTCACCCACCATAATACTTATGCTATCTTGAGAGAAGCCACTAGTGAAACCTATGGCCCCGGGTCTATTTTCCATCATACAAGTTTCCAATCTATTTTATTTTGCAAACTTTACTTTCAATCTATATCATAAAAATACCAAAAATAATTATCTTATTATTATCATCTCTATTAGATCTCACTCTTGCAAGTGCCCGTGAAGGGATTGACAAACCCTTTATCGCGTTGGTTGCAAGGTTCTTATTTGTTTGTGTAGGTACGAGGTGACTCGTGCGTGGTCTCCTACTGGATTGATACCTTGGTTCTAAAAAACTAAGGGAAATACTTACGCTGCTTTACTGCACCACCCTTTCGTCTTCAAGGGAAAACCAACGCAGTGCTCAAGAGGTAGCAAGAAGGATTTCTGGCGCCGTTGCCAGGAAGATATACGCCAAGTCAAGACATACCAAGTACCCATCACAACTCTTATCCTTCGCATTACATTATTTGCCATTTGCCTCTCGTTTTCCTCTCCCCACTTCACCCTTACTGTTTTGTTCGCCCTCTCTTTTCCGTTCGCCTTCTTCCCGTGTGTATCTTTCATTGTGTTTCCATGTACCTTCTATTTGCTTGCATCTTTGCTTGCTAAAAATCTATTGTTATGGATCCATTTAAAGTGTTCTACTTGGATCATCTTCAATCCTTATGCGTTCGTGCTGAAAACCCAACTAGCCTAGTTGACGGGAAATCTTTAGATGAGCATGCTCATTTTGTGCATCACCGTTTGTCTGAAAAAGGGAGACTCTTATGGGATCAAATAAACAGATTGCTGTGTTATGCTTGGAATCTTTGTGAAATTTGTGATTTTACTTATTGCTCTAAGAACCCTAAAAAATAACTCCCCTACCTATGTGAGTTTAATGGTATTGAAATATTATCTTTTTATGCAAAGGGTGTTTATAGTTACTATGATATAGAACAAATTGAAGAATTTGTTGCTTTTAAGGGTGCTTATGAAGTTGCTTCTTTGATTGAAAAGTATGATATTACTCTCTACGAATCTGAAAATTTTAACATACTTAAATATTGCTATGAAAACTATGCTCATAATGTCTATGTCAAAGAATTTATTGAAAGAATGACAATTGCTTTGGAAGAAAATAATGATATGCATGAATCTATAGATAATTATGATTCCGATGATGTGATTGAAATATCCCTTGATGAACACGATGCTTGCTATTCTTGTGGCCATGATGCCAATATTTATGAAGATGAATTTGCTATAGTTCGTTACGTTAAACATGAGATCGTTGCTATTGCACCCATACTTGATATTTCCTTTGATGAAAAGCACGATTGCAATGATGTTATCATAAATTCTCTTAATGTCAATTGTGTCAATGATATGCAAAACCTCAAGCTTGGGGATGCTCTGTGACTACTATTTGTTGCAATGATCATGATTGGGGTGATTCTTCTTTTGATCTTGAAAATTTATTTAAGCCCCATGATGAATATGAGATTGATTATAATGTTTGCAATAATATTAAAAGTGGGTTTGGAAGAGTGTCAACTTTAGATCCCACATATTTGGAGAATGTTCATTCTTATGAAGTTTTTGATAAAAGTGGGTTTGGAGAGGTCATGACTTTAGTTAATGTCAATCCCACTATTTCGGAAGAGTGTCAACTTTGCATGCATGTGGATCATGTTGAGAATATTTTATGTGATAGATATATTGTTTAATTTTCTAATGATCCAACATGTAATTATTATGAGAGAGGAAAATATGGTTGTAGAAATTTTCATGTTACTAAATTACCTCTCGTTATGTTGAGATTGCTATTGTTTCTTTCCGCTTCCTTGCATATGCTAGTTTTTGCTTGCCTTGATAATTTGTTTGCCTATAAGATTCCTATGCATATGAAGTATGTTAGACTTAGATGTGTTTTTCACGTGTTTTATGATGCTCTCTTTGTGCTTCAATTCTTGTCTTTCATGTGAGCATCGTTGAAATCTTTTGCCTAGCTACGGACGTTAAACGATAGCGCTTGTTGGGAGGCAACCCAATTTTATTTTTATTACTTGCTTTTTGCTCCTGTTTAGCAATAAATAATTTATCTAGCCTCTTTTTTGATTGTGTTTTTTGTGTTCAATTAGTGTTTGTTCCAAGTAGAACCGTTGGGAAGACTTGGGGAAAGTCTTTTTGATCCTACTGTAAAAAACAGAAACTTTAGCACTCGCGAGAATTGCTGCCATTTTTTACTGGGGAGTGCTATTTAGTTAATTAGTTTTGAAGATGATTAATAGATAAATTAATCACATCCATAAATTTATTTTAGAATTTTTGGGGTTACAGAAGTGTTCGAAACCTACAGATTACTACAGAATGTTCTGTTTTTGACATATTCTCTTTTTCGTGTGTTGTTTGCTTATTTTGATGAATCTATGGCTAGTAATTGAGTTTCTGAACCATATAAAAGTTGGAATACAGTATGTTTAACACCAATATAAATCAAGAATGAGTTCATTACAGTACCTTGAAGTGGTGGTTTGTTTTCTTTTACTAACGGAGCTCATGAAGATTTTCTTTTAAGTTTTGTGTTGTGAAGTTTTCAAGTTTTGGGTAAGCATTTGATGGATTATGGAACAAGGAGTGGCAAGAGCCTAAGCTTGGGTATGCCCAAGGCACCCCAAGGTAAAATCCAAGGACACCAAAAGGCCTAAGCTTGGGGATGCCCTGGAAGGCATCCCCTCTTTCGTATTCGTCTATCAGTAACTTTACATGGAGCTATATTTTTATTCGCCACATGATATGTGTTTTGATTGGAGCGTCTTGTATGATTTGAGTCTTTGCTTTTTAGTTTACCACAATCATCCTTGTTGTACACACCTTTTGGGAGACACACACATGAATTGGAATTTATTAGAATACTCTATATATCTTTTCCCCTATATAGTTTTTGCTCTAATGCTTCGCTTATATCTTTTAGAGCACGGCGGTTGTTCTACTTTATAGAAATAATTGATCTCTCATGCTTCACTTATATCATTTTGAGAGTCCTTTAGAACAGCATGGTAATTCACTTTGGTTATAAATTTTAAATGCTAAGAGAAGTTGGATGCTTGATAGATGGTTTTGAGATATAAAGGTGGTAATATTAGAAGTGTGCTAGTTAAGTAATTGTGAAATTGATGAATACTTGTGTTGAAGTTGGCAAGTCCCATAGCATGCATGTATGGTGCACATTATGTAACAAATTTAAAGCATGGGGTGTTCTTTTATTGCTTTCCTTATGAGTGGCGGTCGGGGACGAGCGATGGTTTTTTCCTACCAATCTATCCCCTTAGGAGCATGAGTGTAGTGCTTGGTTTTGATGACTTGTAGATTTTTGCAATAATATGTGAGTTCTTTATGACTAATGTTGAGTCCATGGATTATACACACTCTCACCCTTCCACCATTGCTAGCCTCTTCGGTGCCGTGCATTGCCCTTTCTCACCTTGAGAGTTGGTGCAAACTTCGCCGGTGCATCCAAACCCCGTGATATGATACGCTCTATCACACATAAGCCTCCTTATATCTTCCTCAAAATAGCCACCATTCCTACCTATTATGGCATTTCCATAGCCATTCCGAGATATATTGCCATGGAACTTTCCACCGTTCCATTTATTATGACATGCATCATCATTGTCATATTGCTTTGCATGATCATGTAGTTGACATCGTATTTTGTGGCAAAGCCACCATTCATAATTTTTTCATACATGTCACTCTTGATTCATCGCAATCCCTGTACACCGCCGGAGGCATTCACATAGAGTCATATTTTGTTCTAAGTATAGAGTTGTAATTCTTGAGTTGCAAGAAAATCAAAGTGTGATGATCATCATTAGAGCATTGTCCCATGTGAGGAAAGGATGATGGAGACTATGATTCCCCCACAAGTCGGGATGAGACTCTGGACGAAAATAAAGAAAGAAAAGAGACGAAAAGGACAAAAAGAAAGAAGGCCCAAACAAAAATAATAATAAATAAATGAGAGAAAAAGAGAGAAGGGACAATGTTACTATCCTTTTTCCACACTTGTGCTTCAAAGTAGCACCATGATCTTCATGATAGAGAGTCTCTTATTTTGTCACTTTCATATACTAGTGGGAATTTTTCATTATAGCACTTGGCTTGTATATTCCAATGATGGACTTCCTCAAATGTCCTAGGTCTTCGTGAGCAAGCGAGTTGGATGGACACCCACTTAGTTTCTTTAATGAGCTTTCATATATTTATAGCTCTAGTGCATCCGTTGCATGGCAATCCCTACTCCTTGCATTGACATCAATCAGTGGGCATCTCCATAGCCCATTGATTATCCGCGTCAATGTGACACTTTCTCCCTTTTTATCTTCTCACACAACCTCAATCATCATATTCTATTCCACCCATAGTGCTATGTCCATGGCTCGCGCTCATATATTGTGTAAAAGTTGAAAGAGTTTAAAAAGGCTAAGTATGAAACAATTGCTTGGCTTGTCGTCGGGGTTGTGCATGATGAGAGCATTTTGTGTGACGAAAATGAAGCATGGCCAAACTATATGACTTTGTAGGGATAAGTTTTCTTCGGCTATGGTATTTTGATAAGACATAATTGCTTGATTAGCATACTTGGAGTATTACTATTTTTATGTCAACAATAAACTTTTATATTGAATCTTTCGGATCTGAACATTCATGCCACAATAGAGAAAAATACATTTAAGAATATTCTAGAAAGCATTCCACATCAAAAAATCTGTTTTTATCATTTACCTACTCGAGGACGAGCAGGAATTTAGCGTGGGGATGCTGATACGTCTCCAACATATCTATAATTTTTGATTGTTCCATGCTATTATATTATCTGTTTTGGATGTTAATGGGCTTTATTTTAAACTTTATATTATTTTTGGGACTAACCTATTAACCGGAGGCCCAGCCCAAATTGTTGTTTTTTTGCCTATTTCAGTGTTTCATAGAAAAGGAATATCAAATGGAGTCCAAACGGAATGAAACCTTCAGGAACATGATTTTTGAAACAAACGTGATCCAGAGGACTTGGAGTGGACATCAAGCAATCAACGAGGCAGCCACGCGACAGGGGGCGTGCCCTCCCCCTCATGGGCCCCTCGCTACTCCACCGACCTACTTCTTCCTCCTATATATGTTCACATACCCCGCAAACATCCAGGAGCACCACGAAAACCTATTTCCACCACCGCAACCTTCTGTACCCAAGAGATCCCATCGTGGGGCCTTTTCTGGAGCTCCACCGGAGGGGGCATTGATCATGGAGGGCCTCTACATCAACTCCATGGTCCCTCCGATGATGTGTGAGTAGTTTGCTTCAGACCTTCGGGTCCATAGCTAGTAGCTAGATGGCTTCTTCTCTCTCTTTGGATCTCAATACAAAGTTCTCCTCGAATCTCTTGGAGATCTATCCAATGTAATTCTTCTTTTTGCGGTGTGATTGTCGAGATCCGATGAATTGTGGGGTTATGATCCAGATTATCTATGAACAATATTTGAATCTTCTCTGAATTCTTTTATGTATGATTGGTTTATCTCTGCAAGTGTCTTCGAATTATCAGTTTGGTTTGGCCTACTATATTGATCTTTCTTGCAATGGGAGAAGTGTGTCGGGGAAACTGATCCACGAACACCTATGGGGATCGGCGGACCGAGCCCCTTTCGATTCGGCGAGGGCGGAGGTCGCACAAAGAGCGGATCGAGGCGGTACACGCGAGCGGTTTTACCCAGCTTCGGGCCGCACGGATGCGTAAAACCCTACCACTGCTTGTTTGTGTGTATTGAATCCTTGCTCAGGAGCGATCGACGCTATCAGACTGAGCGTGGGAGTGTTTCTGGTGTTTCGAATGAGCCGAACCCCTTCTACGTTGCACCTTGGCCTCCTTTTATATTCTCAAGGGGTCACCGACAGGTGGCAACGTAGACGAGAGGGGTAAAAATGGAAAAGGATGCGGTAGGTGCAGCTACCGCTACTGTAGACACAGTGTACCCTACCTAACTCTGACGGCAGGGGACAAGAGCATTGAGTGCCTGTCTGAGTTGCCTAAACAGTGCAAAAAGTGACCGTTAGGAGCGCCACCGTTCGCCACGATGGCCTTCTCTTCATCTCCGCTTGCCACCGCGTACGCCTGGCTGCACAGCCTCCTGCCACGTGTGCTTGGGAGAGTCCTAGAGTGACACGTTAGCAGGTGTGCTAGAGCGCGGGCACGAAGTGGGGGTTTCCTGCGGCAAGCTCCTTGCCGCGGTCGCCGTCTTGTCGTGTTTGGGAGCTTGTTGCTCACCGGGCCTTGCCGGGACGCAGGGCGCGTCACGGCAAGCTTTCTTGGTATGCCTTGAGTGGCCTTCCCGGCAAGCTCCTCTTGTCGGGGTCTTGTCTCTTCCCGGCAAGCTCCTCTTGCCAGGGCCTGGGTTGGCCTTCCTGGCAAGCTCCTCTTACCGGGGCCTTGGTTGGCCTTCCCGGCAAGCTCCTCTTGCCGGGGCCTTGGTTTGAGTACTTTGTTCTTGAATGGTCTTCAAGGGAACCACGGAGGGTCTTGGCGGTCACCCGGCAAGCCTTGCCGCAGGGCGCTGCTACTGCCCGTGCACGAGTTCGGGATACTAGGGTACCCCTACTCTAGTACACCGACAGGAGCCCCCGGGCCTAGGCCATACACGGTGCCGAGCGCTGTTGGGCCAGGCCCAAAACAGTGCACGGGCATGCGCGGCCTGGGTCCACACCAAATCTCGCTCCGTATCCACCGCACCCCCGGCAACGACACGCGTCAATCACGGCGTCGTGGGGGAGATCGTGGGTGGTTCTTTATTCGGAAAGAGCGCAACGTCCGCCCCTCCTCCTTATAAGCAGGGGAAACAAGGGTATTTCCCCTATCTTCGCCATTTGCTGCTGCAATCTCAGAAACCTCCGCCGCCCTTCTTCGCTTCCAAAGTCGAAGGAGAGCAGCGCTCCGCTCCCGTCGCCGCCGCCACCACCAGCACCTTCGATCTCCCCCACCGCCTCCGCCATGGCTCCGAAGCCCGGAAAGGGGAAGGCCGCGAAAGCTGTGAAGTCGACCGAAGCGCAGCGGCTTTAGGCGCTGCGGAAAGAGCGGGCCACTTTTCTCCCCGAGCTCTCCGCAAAGGATCTGAGGGAGTGGTACTATCTCTTCAGGTCGACGGAGACACGGGCGCATCCGCGCACAAAGGTACTCTCCGCCATCACCTCGCAAGAAGCTCCAGGGAAGCGCTTGTCGCGAGGGCGAGCGTGGACATAGAGAAGCGTGCGTAGGAGCTCCGGGGTCTTCGCCAAGAAACTCTCCGGGCCTTGGCGGAGGAGTGGGAGCAGCTTGCTGAGGAGCGGAAGGCCTTCCTCCTTGAGAAGGCCGAGGCTGAAGAGAAGCAGCGGCTCACCGGCGAGAAGCTGTACGCGCGAGAAGGCGAGCTGACTCAGCGGAAAGTGAACCTCGACAGTCACGAGGAGGAGCTTGCCGCGCGCGAACGGGCACTTGGCGGGTCGCTCCAAGAGGCAAAGGATGCGGCTGCGGCTGCCGAGACCGCCAAGAAGGAATTGAAAGTAAAGGTGGCGCAGCTGGAGGCTGATCTGAAGGTGGGTGGCGAAGAGCTTGCCGCGCTCAAGCTGGAGCGCGAGAAGGACGCCCTTGCCCATGGTGAGCTGCAGGGCCAACTCTCCGAGAAGGGCAAAGAGCTGAGCGCCGCCAAGAATTCAAATGCTGATCTGGAGCTGAAGCTGGCCACCTTGACGGAGACGTTGGACAGCGCCAGAAAACGGGAGGCAGACTTGAAAAAAGACATCAAGGCCAACGATGCGCTGCTGGC
This sequence comes from Triticum dicoccoides, assembly GCF_002162155.2. Taxonomy (NCBI): domain Eukaryota; kingdom Viridiplantae; phylum Streptophyta; class Magnoliopsida; order Poales; family Poaceae; genus Triticum; species Triticum dicoccoides. Next base: position 547,137,409 of record NC_041384.1, read on the forward strand.
GAGGGCCGCCGAAACCTAGAATCTCCTCAGAGATACAGTGGAGCTCTGGACGGAGGGCCTCGTGAATATTGCTGCAGTCATCGAAGAGGAGCTGGTGCAATTGGGGGTGGAAGGCTTCGGGTATTCCTCCGACGAGAATCTCCAACCCAGCGCCAAGCTCACTCTGTTCTTCAAGGGCGTGGCGATGGCGCTCCAGCAACTCCGGGAACGGATCCCAAAGCAGTTGGCCGACGAGTCACGCTCGATTTGTGCCGGAGTTCTGGAGAAGGTGCTGGTGAAGGTGGCCTTCCGCAATCCGGGCCTCAACCTCACTAACGTCCTCAAGAAGCTGCCGGCGGATGCTGATCTTGACGCACTTAAGGCCCTCGTCGCACCCATTGTGGACAGGGTGAACGAGGTCAAAAGGGTTGACGGCGGTCGCGTGGATTAGGCCGTCCGCTTCTTCTTTCCTTGTCGCTGCCAGCCATGTCATGGGAACACTTTATTAGAGGCGCGCCAAGTTATTTTTGTAATATAACTTTATCTTAGGCAAAAAATTGCTATGTTACTTCCTTTACTCGACTCTTGGCTTTGTATGGTTCTGCCCTACGCTTTTAGGGAACTTGCCGGTGCAGACACCCTTGCCATGAGCGCCGAGTGCGGAACTTCAGCAGCCTACTGGCGGGGTCGCTATCGACAAGCAACCTTGTCGCAACTAGTTGCAGCTCACTTAAGTTGTTGAGCGAACTCGAAACAAAGTAAGGGCGTTAGCGGCTCACCTAAGTTGCTGAGCGGACTCGAAGCAAAGTAAGGGCGCTAGCAGCTCGCTTAAGTTGTTGAGCGGACTCGAAACAAAGTAAAGGCGCAACTAGCTACGAGTTGGTTCCTCCGCGCACAGGTTTTCCATACAAAGCATGGTCGTTCAAGGAAAATAACTTAAAAACTTAAAAAACTGATTGCTCAAGCTTTAGCAACTTAGCTTTTCTGTCGTCTGCTTCCCGGCAAGGAGAAACTTTCTTGAACGGCCTGGTCCTCACCATTATCTTCTCCTTCCCCCCTGGTAAACCTTGTGGGCGAGGGAACCTTCCTTTCCCTTTAGAAGAAAAAGAAAAAAGAGAAAATAATAGTATGGAGCTCTTCGGCTCGTTATCGCTTACCGGGGTCTGGTGCTGCACAAAGTGTCAGATAACATATGCAAAAAAGGATTATAGCATAAAAAAAACTAACAAGATGTGCGGGGCACATGAGCTTTACTGGTGCACGGGGTCTGCGCCCGGCTTTGTACAAAGGATTACATGCAACAGCGGCAAGACTTGTACAAAAGGTGGTTGCCGGAAAAGCTTCCGGCAACCGCGCCTTACGGGTAAAACTTACGAAGATGTTCAATGTTCCAGGAGTTGCTCACCGGAATGCCATCTTCGGTCTCAAGGCGGACAGCGCCGGGCCTAGTGACTCGTTTCACCCGATAAGGGCCTTCCCACTTCGGCGTCAACTTGTTGGAATTCTTGGCGGACTGAACGCGCCGAAGAACAAGGTCGCCTTCCTCGAAGCTTCTGGCTTTAACTTTGCGGCTATGGTAGCGACGCAAAGCTTGATGGTAGCGAGCGGCTCGCACAGCAGCCTGAAGATGGTCTTCCTCAAGGAGCAGCGCGTCATCTTGTCGCAGCTGCTCTTGCTCGAGCTCATCATAAGCGAGCACTCGAGGTGACCCGTATATGAGTTCCATGGGGAGAACTGCCTCCGCTCCGTAGACTAGAGCGAAGGGTGTCTGGCCAGTGGCTCGATTTGGCGTCGTTCTGATCGACCAAAGAACCACTGGCAGCTCCTCGATCCAGTTTCTTCCGCACTTGTGCAGCCTGTCGAAAGTTCTGGTCTTGAGACCTCGCAGCACTTCAGCATTTGCCCTCTCTGCTTGACCGTTGCTTCTCGGATGAGCAACAGAAGCGAAGCAGACCTTGGCGCCAAGGTCTTGGACGTACTGCATGAAGGTGTGGCTCGTAAATTGCGTGCCGTTGTCGGTGATGATCCTGTTTGGGATCCCGAAACGGCAAACAATCGACCTTAAGAACTTGACTGCTGACTGTGCTGTCACCTTCCTCACTGGTTCCACTTCCGGACACTTTGTGAACTTGTCAATGGCGACGTAAAAGAACTCAAAGCCCCCGATAGCTCGGGGAAAGGGGCCGAGGATGTCGAGCCCCCAGACCGAAAATGGCCAGGATAAAGGGATCGTCTGGAGAGCTTGAGCTGGCTGGTGTATCTGCTTGGAATGGAACTGGCACGCTTCACACTTGGTTACTTGTGCAGTTGCATCCTGGAGGGCTGTCGGCCAGAAGAAGCCTTGCCGGAAAGCCTTGCCGGCAAGTGCTCTTGCGCCAATGTGGTGACCACATATGCCTCCATGTATCTCTGCCAACAGCTGTTGTCCATCTTCCCGGCGAATGCACTTCAATTTCACACCATTGAGTCTTATTCTGTACAGTGTGTTGTCGACAAACTTGTACATACTTGACTGCCGGGCTACTCTTTCAGCTTCTTCTTGCTCTTCGGGAAGCTCTCCTGTCTGAAGGAAACGGACAATCTGCTGCGCCCATGCTGGAGCTTGTGGCTCGACAACAAGGACTAAAGGCATATCTGTTGCTGCGGGAACATCCGCTTCTACGGCAAGGACTTGCAGCCCTGCCGGAGCTTGATGTTCCCCGGCAAGCTTGCCGGAGCAGAACTTGTCGGGAGCGTCTGCTTCGACGGAACAAACCATAAGGTTTGCCGGAGCAGACTGCCCCTCAGCACTCTTGGCGTTGATCTTGGGGATTTTCTTGGCGGCGGCTTCGGGAAGCTCTGCCGGAAAGTAGTCACTAGAAACCAACTTCCTCTTCTTATTCTGTCCAGTTGATGGTGTCACGGATGGTTGAGTCAGCTTGAGCACAAAGATCCCTGGTTCCACAGGCAACTTTAGTGCAGCGCACTTTGACAGGCCATCAGCAATATCGTTCTGAGCTCGTGGAACATGTTCCATTTGCAGGCCGTCAAAGTGTGCTTCTAGTTTTCTCACTTCATCAACATAAGCTTCCATCAATGGACTCTGGTAATTCTTGTTCACTTGGCGGACGACAAGCTGTGAGTCACCCCTGACAATGAGCTTCTTGATCCCAAGGTCTGCTGCGATTCTAAGACCGGCAAGCAATCCTTCATACTCTGCAGTATTGTTGGTTGCTTGCTCTCTGGGAAAGTACATCTGGACTACGTACTTGAGGTGCTCTCCGGTGGGTGCGATAAGCAGCACGCCAGCACCGGCGCCTTGCAGCGAGAAGGCACCATCAAAGTACATCGGCCACTCTTTGCTTGCCTCTTTGACGGGGATGCTCGTCTCTGGAATTTCTTCGTCTGGGGTTGGCGTCCACTCTGCTATGAACTCTGCCAATGCTCTGCTTTGGATAGTTGTAGTGCTCTCAAACTTGAGGCCAAAGCTTGACAGTTCCAGTGCCCACTCGACAATCCTGTCTGTTGCTTCTGGATTCTGCAGTATCCTCTTCAGCGGAAAGCGAGTGACAACTGTGATCTCGTGTGCCTGGAAGTAATGGCGCAGCTTTCTCGAGGCCATGAGGAGGCCGAAAAGCAACTTCTGCACTCCAGAGTACCTTGATCTGGCTCCCTGCAGAAGGGAACTGACAAAGTAAACTGGGCGCTGCACCATTTTCTTCTGCACCTCCTTGCACGTCTGCGCAGATTCACCTTTGTCGGGACCAGAGCTTGTCGGAGAAGCCCCCTGCTTGTCGCTGGATTCACTTGCCGCGGTTGCTGGCTCATCGTCCGCCTCCCTCTCCGCTACTAACGCAGCACTAACCACTTGATTGGTTGCCGCTAGGTACAGCAGCAACTTCTCTTGTGGCTTAGGTGCGACAAGTATTGGAGTGGAGGACAAGTACCTCTTCAAGCCCTGTAGTGCGGCCTCCGCTTCCGGAGTCCATTTCATTGGACCTGCCTTTTTCAAAATTTTGAGAAATGGCAGGGCGCGCTCAGCAGATCTGGAGATAAACCTGCTGAGAGCAGCCACGCAACCGGCAAGCCTTCGCACATCCTTGACGCGCTTCGGTGCTTCAATCTTCTCGATGACCTTGATCTTGTCGGGGTTGGCTTCAATTCCCCGCTGAGACACAAAGAACCCGAGAAGCTTGCCGGAAGGGACTCCAAACACGCACTTCTCGGGGTTGAGCTTGAGGTTGATCCTACGCAGATTTGCAAAAGTTTCTTCTAAATCCTGGATCAGGGTAGCCTTGTCCTTGCTCTTGACCACTATATCATCCATGTAGGCTTCCACATTTCTGTGTATCTGTGGCTAAAAAGCGACATGGACTACCCTTGCAAATGTTGATCCAGCATTCTTCAACCCAAAGGGCATCCGTACAAAACAGTATGTGCCGCAAGGGGTGATAAATGCGGTTTTTTCCTCATCCTCTTCCGCCATGAAGATTTGATGGTATCCTGAATATGCATCAAGAAATGAAAGCAAATCACATCCGGCTGTGGAGTCAACAATCTGGTCAATGCGCGGCAAGGGAAATGGATCTTTGGGACAAGCTTTATTGACATCAGTGAAGTCTATACAAAGCCTCCATTTCCCGTTCGCCTTGCGCACGACTACAGGATTGGCCAACCACGTGGGATGGAGCACTCCTCTGACAAGGCCTGATGCTTCCAATTTCCTGATCTCTTCTGCTATGAATTCTTGGCGCTCCACTGCCTGCTTCCTGACTCTCTGCTTGACGGGCCGCGCATGAGGACAGACGGCAAGGTGGTGCTCGATTACTTTCCTGGGAACACCGGGGATATCTGACGGTTGCCATGCAAACACGTCGACATTCGCCCGCAGGAAAGCAATGAGCGCGCTTTCCTATTTGGGGTCAAGCGTGGCACTGATGGTGAAGGTACCACCAGTGCTGTCCTCCTTGGCGGACACCTTCTTGGTCTCGGGTGGAGCTGCCATCGTCTTCTTGCACTTGCCGGTGGAGCTCTATGGTGCGTCCTCGACGGTAGCGCAGCACTCCGAAGAGGTGCGCTTGCCGGAGTGGGCATCAGAGCTCTTGCCGGACTTGGTCTTCTTCTTCCCCCCAGGAGCTTCAGCGGCGAGTGTGTTGTGATCAGCTGCGGCTGCTGCTTCCCGGTAGATCTTGTCGGCGCAGATAAGAGCATCCCTCTTGTCGCTGGGGACAAAGATGACACTTATCGGGCCTGGCATCTTGAGCATGTTGTATGCATAGTGAGAGGCTGCCATAAACTTGGCGAGCGCTGGACGGCCAAGGATCCCATTGTAAGGCAATGGAAAATCGGCAACGTCAAATGTGACCTTCTCAGTTCTGAAATTCAACTCGCTGCCAAATGTGACCGGCAGCGTGATCTTCCCCTTCGGCTTGCTCCTTCCCGGGTTGATTCCTTGGAATGTGCCGGTCTCTTCGAGCTCGCTGTCAGGGATCTGGAGTTTCTGAAGGACTGCGGAGGAGATCAGATTCAAGCCGGCCCCGCCGTCAACTAGCATCTTCGTGACCTTGAGGTTGCGGATAGTTGGTGAAACCAACATCGGCAAACACCCGACCGCAGTTACGCGATCAGGGTGGTCTTCAATGTCAAAGATGATAGGCGTGCTGGACCGTTTCAGGGGCTTGCGTGACTCTATGGATGGCTCCGCTGCATTCACTTCCCGCATCCACTGCTTGAGCTGGCGGTGCGAAGTATGCAGAGAGGCGCCACCGTCAACGCACAGGACCTCTGTGGCTTTCTGAAATTCCTGCTCATCGGCCTCATCATCATCCACGTCTTCGTCATCGTCGTCATCTTCATCCTTGTCGCGGCCGCGGGGAGGTCTGTCTCCTTGCCGCTGCTTGGCCTTGCCGCGGCGTCCTCCCCGGCCGGGGCGTTTCTTACCGGATCCACCAGTTCCTTCCTGGGCCTTCTCTTTGTCGCGTCGCTCGTATTCAGCTTTCTGCTGCTCAACAAGCTGTTCGACCTTCTTGCAATTCTGGAGATCGTGACCCTTGGTGCGGTGAATCTTGCAATACTGCTTGCCGGAGCTGTCCTGCTTGTCGGCGGCCGCCACAGGATGGGCCTCCTTGTCGGAGCCACCAGCCTTAGTTTCCTTGGCGCCGCCTCCGTTGCCGGTCTGCTCGACAACTAGCACTTCCTTGCCCTTTTTCCTTCTGTTGTTCCGCCGCCGGCCTTTCCTTGTCGGGGCGGCATCCTCACTGTCAGATTCTCCTGCTCCTGTACTCTCTTCCGGGAGCCTCCTCCCTTCTTCAGCGCGTGCACACTTGTCGGCCAGGGCATAAAGCTCGCTGACGTCTCTGATCTTACACATCACCATCTCCTCCCTCATCCTTCGGTTTCGCATGTTCTGATGGAACGCGTTGATAATCGCGGCGGGGTGGACGTCTGGGATGTTGTGCTGTACACGGCTGAATCTCTGAATGTACTTGCACAGTGGCTCTCCTTCCTTCTGGGCGAGCAGATGAAGATCGCTCTCTTGGCCATGTGGCTTGTGGCCGCCTGTAAAGGCGCCGACAAACTGATGGCACAGATCAGCCCAGGAGGATATGGAGTTGTCCGGCAAGTGCATGAGCCAGGATCTGACATTGGGCTTGAGCACCAGCGGGAAGTAGTTGGCAAGGATCTTGTCATCTCGTCCCCCGGCAGCCTGCACCGCAATGGTGTAGATGCTGAGGAACTCCGACGGATGTGTCTTGCCGTCGTACTTCTCCGGTACGTCTGGCTTGAAATTCTTGGTGCTCGGCCACTGGACTTGCCGCAGCTCACGGGTGAACGCAGGACAACCTACCGCGTACGGCAGATCGTCTGGTTCCCCTGGCGCATGCATGTCAACAGAGGGCCCAGCGCGCTTGTCGGATTGACGTCGCGCTTCTCTTCGGCGCTCGATGCGGGTTCGAGCGTCTTCTTGTTGTCGTTCATGGAGAACTTGGCGCTGGTCGCGACGAGCTCGTGGGTCCGACGACGCGGTGGAGCCGCTGTTGGGGTGGACCCGGCGAGTCGGCGATTTTGGCCTTCGTAGTGGAGAGTGCATGGAAGTCGCACCTCCCTCGGTCTTGTTGCCATCGGCTCGCGTCCGGCTGTCCTGCCGCGGCAGCGAGGTGCTTGGTTGCCGCGCAGTGTCGCCGTTGGCGAAGCCGATGAGGCTCTGGATAGTGGCCCTCCATTCGTTGGTCTTGTCCGCCGTCGGAGGATAGTCCAGGAGCAGCTGGGCCCGCGCCAAGGCTTCTGCTGGGGTGGTGGGCGGCGGAGGTGAACGGTGCGAGGAGAGGGGCGTGCTCGGACTCCTAACCAAGTTAGAAGGAGCAGCGTCCCGTCCCGGCGACCGCACCTCGCTGGGGCCAGCATGCTGGCATACATGCTGGTCTTAAACGCCACGCGAACCACCAGCTTGATCTTGGATCAGCGGACGTATGGCGCTGCGAACGCTATGACGCTGCTGGTCCCGCGCCTCCTGAAAGGGGCGCGGTGTGCTGCGAAGTATTACTATTTTTATGTCAACAATAAACTTTTATATTGAATCTTTCAGATCTGAACATTCATGCCACAATAGAGAAAAATACATTTAAGAATATTCTAGAAAGCATTCCACATCAAAAAATCTGTTTTTATCATTTACCTACTCGAGGACGAGTAGGAATTAAGCGTGGGGATGCTGATACGTCTCCAACATATCTATAATTTTTGATTGTTCCATGCTATTATATTATCTGTTTTGGATGTTAATGGGCTTTATTTTAAACTTTATATTATTTTTGGGACTAACCTATTAACCGGAGGCCCAGCCCAAATTGTTGTTTTTTTGCCAATTTCAGTGTTTCATAGAAAAGGAATATCAAATGGAGTCCAAACGGAATGAAACCTTCGGGGACATGATTTTTGAAACAAACGTGATCCAGAGGACTTTGAGTGGACATCAAGCAATCAACGAGGCAGCCACGCGACAGGGGGCGTGCCCTCCCCCTCATGGGCCCCTCGCTGCTCCACCGACCTACTTCTTCCTCCTATATATGTTCACATACCCCGCAAACATCCAGGAGCACCACGAAAACCTATTTCCACCACCGCAACCTTCTGTACCCAATAGATCCCATCATGGGGCCTTTTCTGGAGCTCCGCCGGAGGGGGCATTGATCATGGAGGGCCTCTACATCAACTCCATGGTCCCTCCGATGATGTGTGAGTAGTTTGCTTCAGACCTTCGGGTCCATAGCTAGTAGCTAGATGGCTTCTTCTCTCTCTTTGGATCTCAATACAAAGTTCTCCTCGAATCTCTTGGAGATCTATCCAATGTAATTCTTCTTTTTGCGGTGTGATTGTCGAGATCCGATGAATTGTGGGGTTATGATCCAGATTATCTATGAACAATATTTGAATCTTCTCTGAATTCTTTTATGTATGATTGGTTTATCTCTGCAAGTGTCTTCGAATTATCAGTTTGGTTTGGCCTACTATATTGATCTTTCTTGCAATGGGAGAAGTGTGTCGGGGAAACTGATCCACGGACACCTATGGGGATCGGCGGACCGAGCCCCTTTCGATTCGGCGAGGGCGGAGGTCACACAAAGAGCGGATCGAGGCGGTACACGCGAGCGGTTTTACCCAGCTTCGGGCCGCATGGATGCGTAAAACCCTACTGCTGCTTGTTTGTGTTTATTGAATCCTTGCTCAGGAGCGATCAACGCTATCAGACTGAGCGTGGGAGTGTTTCTGGTGTTTCGAATGAGCCGAACCCCTTCTACGTTGCGCCTGGGCCTCCTTTTATATTCTCAAGGGGTCACCGACAGGTGGCAACGTAGACGAGAGGGGTAAAAATGGAAAAGGATGCGGTAGGTGCAGCTACCGCTACTGTAGACACAGTGTACCCTACCTAACTCTGACGGCAGGGGACAAGAGCATTGAATGCCTGTCTGAGTTGCCTAAACAGTGCAAAAAGTGACCGTTAGGAGCGCCACCGTTCGCCACGATGGCCTTCTCTTCATCTCCGCTTGCCACCGCGTACCCCTGGCTGCACAGCCTCCTGCCACGTGTGCTTGGGAGAGTCCTAGAGCGACACGTTAGCAGGTGTGCTGGAGCGCGGGCACGAAGTGGGGGTTTCCCGCGGCAAGCTCCTTGCCGCGGTCGCCGTCTTGTCGTGTTTGGGAGCTTGTTGCTCACCGGGCCTTGCCGGGACGCAGGGCGCGTCGCGGCAAGCTTTCTTGGTATGCCTTGAGTGGCCTTCCCGGCAAGCTCCTCTTGCCGGGGTCTTGTCTCTTCCCGGCAAGCTCCTCTTGCCGGGGCCTGGGTTGGCCTTCCCGGCAAGCTCCTCTTACCGTGGCCTTGGTTGGCCTTCCCGGCAAGCTCCTCTTGCCGGGGCCTTGGTTTGAGTACTTTGTTCTTGAATGGTCTTCAAGGGAACCACGGAGGGTCTTGGCGGTCACCCGGCAAGCCTTGCCGCGGGGCGCTGCAACTGCCCGTGCACGAGTTCGGGATACTAGGGTACCCCTACTCTAGTACACCGACAAAGTGCTTAGCTTTGGGTTCAATCTTGCGGTGCTCGATCCCATTGACAGAAAGGGAAACGACATGTATTGTATTGTTGCCATCGAGGATAAAAAGATGGGGTTTATACCATATTGCATGAGTTTATCCCTCTACATCATGTCATCTTGCTTAAGGCGTTACTCTGTTCTTATGAACTTAATACTCTAGATGCATGCTGGATAGCGGTCGATGTGTGGAGTAATAGTGGTAGATGCAGGTAGGAATCGGTCTACTTGTATTCACTTTTCTATCACACTCCTCCCCTGTCCCTACGTGATGCCTATATCCATGATCATACCTAGATATTCTCATAATTATTCGCTTTTCTATCAATTGCACATTTCCAGATTATGCATGGAATACAGGGTAGCTTCAAGTTAACATGACAACATCAAGTAATAGTTACATACGTAGCAAAATCACTAAGTCTCAGAAATTAGCAACATCAAGTAGCACACTTTGCAGGCTTGTGATAGTCACCACAAGGCACATAAAAATACATGGATAACACCACTATAAAGATGGCATGAATATGCTTCTAAAACATGTAGACATGATGCCCAAAATATAAACACACAAAATGCTATGAAAAAGACAAATCAGCAAGCTAGAGCAGCTTTCAGCAGGTTATAACATTTAGCACTTCTGCAACGATGATTAAGGCATCAATATGAACTCAAACAAGCATGCAATAGTACACTAACATGGAGAGTATCACAAGATGAACATTTCGATATATCATACACTCAAAACGGAGCCAGATGCACAAAGATATGACATGATGAAGATGCACACATGATGCTGAAATCCTGGGACTTGGAAGAATTATACCCCACGAAAACGTGGACGAGATGGTGCGGGACGGAGGGATCCGGGACGGGTGGAGGCGTGTTTGGTTGGTGGAGGCGGTGGATCTCATCCAGCCGACGATGTATTCGGCCGGAGTTGACTCCAGCGAAGCGGCACGGGCTCTGGCGAGGCGACATGGCGCGGAGGAGGTCGGAGGAGGGCGCGGGACGGCGGATCCAGTCGCCGGGGTGCAGGATCCGGACGGTGGCAGGGCGAGGCGGCGCGCTCCGGACGCAGGAGGCGGGCGGCGAGGAAGGAAGTGGCGGGGAGCTCGGGCGACGAGCGGCGGGTGGCAGCGGGCGCGCGGTTGCGGCAGCGGCGAAGCGGTGGGCGGCGCGTGCTCCGTCGATGGTGCATGACTGCGGCGGCAGGGAGATGGGCGGCGAGGCGCGGGAGGCAGATTGGCGGCGGAGTGGCTTGGCGTGGCCGGCGG
>NC_041384.1:547148720-547153196 GCF_002162155.2 Triticum dicoccoides
AGCGGGGCGCGGGCGCGGGAGGCGCGGGGCGGCCCGGGGCGGGCTCCCACGGGCCTGGCAGGCCGCGGCGGCGGGGGAGGCCGGGTGGTGACGTGGCATGACGTGGTTCACTGAGGGGGCAGCGCGGACATGTCTGGCGGTGGGGTGGACATGTCCGGCGACGAGAGGGGGAATAAGCTAGGGTTTGATCTGGAAATTTCGAAGGGGAAGGCTTATTTATAGGTAGAGGGAGCTAGGAGAGTCCAAATGAGGTGCGGTTTTCGCCCACACGATCGTGATCCAACGACGGAGAGCATGGATGTGGTTTAGATGGGCTAGTGGACTGCTGTGAAGGGGTACTGGGCTGTAAAGGGAGAGGGGTTTTCATTAATGCGGTTAACCGTTGGGGCATCAAACGGCCTCCAAAATGGAACAAAATTTGACAAGCGGTCTACCGATGATATACCAAGGCCACTCGACAAATCTCGGACCATTCCGAGAACGTTTGTCTCCCGCTCATGAAACAAGATCTGAGAGGTGCAACGGGTGCATGTGAGAGTGTCGGAATCCGAAATGGACAAAGGAGAAAAAGACCGTATGCAAGACACGAATATGAATGCGACTGAGATGCACATGATGACATGGCAAAGTGCAACACGCCAGCAAATGACATGGCAATGACGGTGAATAACTGGAACACCTGGCGCATGGACTCAGGGCGTCACACTCCTCCCCTCTCCCTCCTTTATATACAGGCGCAGGGGGGCACCTCTAAGGCACATGAATTGTTCTTAGCCGTGTGGATTGCCCCCCTCCACAGTTTACTCCTCCGTTCATATTGTCATAGTGCTTAGGCGAACCCGTGTCAGATCACTCCATGCTACCTCTTGAGCACTGCGTTGGTTTTCCCTTGAAGAGGAAAGGGTGATGCAGCAAAGCAGCATAAGTATTTCCCTCAATTTTTGAGAACCAAGGTATCAATCCAGTAGGATACCACGCGCGAGTCACCTCATACCTAAACAAACAAATAAGAACCTCGCAACCAACGCGATAAAGGGGTTGTCAATCCCTTCACGGCCACTTGCAAGAGTGAGATCTGATAGAGATAATAATAATAAGATAAATATTTTTGGTATTTTTATGATATAGTTTGATAGTAAGATTGAAAAATAAAATAAGATGGAAACTTGTATGATGGAAAATAGACCCGGGGGGCATAGGTTTCACTAGTGGCTTCTCTCAAGATGGCATAAGTATTACGGTGGGTGAACAAATTACTGTCGAGCAATTGATAGAAAAGAGAATAATTATGAGAATATCTAGGTATGATCATGTATATAGGCATCACGTAGGGAGAGGGGAGGAGTGTGATATAAAAGCGAATACAAGTAGACCGACTCCTACCTGCATGTAGTACTATTACTCCACACATCGACCGCTATCCAGCATGCATCTAGAGTATTAAGTTCATAAGAACAGAGTAACACCTTAAGCAAGATGACATGATGTAGAGGGATAAACTCATGCAATATGATATAAACCCCATCTTTTTATCCTCGATGGCAACAATACAATGCATGTCGTTTCCCTTTCTGTCACTGGGATCGAGCATGGCAAGATTGAACCCAAAGCTAAGCACTTCTCCCATAACAAGAAAGATCAATCTAGTAGGCCAAACCAAACTAATAATTTGAAGAGACTTGCAAAGATAAACCAATCATACATAAAAGAATTCAGAGAAGATTCAAATATTGTTCATAGATAGACTTGATCATAAACCCACAATTCATCGGATCTCGACAAACACACCGCAAAAGAAGGTTACATCGAATAGATCTCCAAGAGAATTGAGAGAACTTTGTATTGAGATCCAAAGAGAGAGAAGAAGCCATCTAGCTAATAACTATGGACCCGAAGGTCTGAGATAAACTACTCACACATCATCAGAGGGGCCATGGAGATGATGTAGAGGCCTTCATGATCAATGCCCCCTCCAGCGGAGCTCCGGAAAAGGACCCAAGATGGGTTCTCTTGGGTACAAAAGGTTGCGGCGGTGAAAATATGGTTTCGTGGTGCTGCTAGATGTTTTTGGGGTACGTAGGTATATATAGGAGGAAAAAGTAGGTCGGTGGAGCCACGAGGGGCCCACAAGGGGGGAGGGCACGCCCAAGGGGGTAGGTGCACCCCCCTGCCTCGTGGCTACCTCGTTTGTTTCTTGGCGTCCACTCCAAATCCTCTAGATCACGTTTGTTCCAAAAATTACGTTCCCGAAGGTTTCATTCCGCTTGGACTCCGTTTGATATTCCTTTTCTACGAAACACTGAAATAGAAAAAAAACAACAATTTGGGCTCGGTCTACGGTTAATTGGTTAGTCCCAAAAATAATATAAAAGTGTAAAATAAAGCCCATTAACATCCAAAACAGATGATATAATAACATGCAACAATCAAAAATTATTGATACATTGGAGACGTATCAAGCATCCCCAAGCTTAATTCCCGCTCGTCCTCGAGTATGTAAATGATAAAAACAAAATTTTTGATGTGGAATGCTTCCTAACATATTTCTCAATGTAATTTTCTCTATTGTGGCATGAATGTTCAGATCCAAAAGATTCAAGATAAAAGTTTATTGTTGACAAAAAAAGTAATACTCCAAGTATGTTAATCAAGAAATTATGTCTTATCAAAATACCATAGCCAAAGAAAACTTATCCCTAAAAAGTCATATAGTTTGGCCATGCTTCATTTTCGTCACACAAAATGCTCTCATCATGCACAACCCCGACGACAAGCCAAGCAATTGTTTCATACTTAGCCTTTTTAAACTCTTTCAACTTTTACACAATATATGAGCGCGAGCCATGGACATAGCACTATGGGTGGAATAGAATATGATGATTGAGGTTGTGTGAGAAGATAAAAAGGGAGAAAGTGTCACATTGACGCGGATAATCAATGGGCTATGGAGATGCCCACCGATTGATGTCAATGCAAGGAGTAGGGATTGCCATGCAACGGATGCACTAGAGCTATAAATATATGAAAGCTCGTCAAAGAAACTAAGTGGGTGTGCGTCCAACTTGCTTGCTCACGAAGACCTAGGGCATTTGAGGAAGCCCATCATTGGCATATACAAGCCAAGTTCTATAATGAAAAATTCCCACTAGTATATGAAAGTGACAAAATAAGAGACTCTCTATCATGAAGATCATGGTGCTACTTTGAAGCACAAGTGTGGGAAAGGGATAGTAACACTGTCCCTTCTCTCTTTTTCTCTCATTTATATTTTTTTCTCTTATCTTTTTTTATTTGGGCCTTCTTTCCTTTTTTTCTTTGGCCTCTTTTCTCTTTTTTTGTCTAGAGTCTCATCCCGACTCGTGGGGGAATCATAGTCTCCATCATCCTTTCCTCACATGGGACAATGCTCTAATAATGATCATCACACTTTTAATTTCTTACAACTCAAGAATTACAACTCGATACTTAGAACAAAATATGACTCTATGTGAATGCCTCTAGCGGTGTACCGGGATTGCGATGAATCAAGAGTGACATGTATGAAAAAATTATGAATGGTGGCTTTGCCACAAATACGATGTCAACTACATGATCATGCAAAGCAATATGACAATGACGATGCGTGTCATAATAAATGGAACGGTGGAAAGTTGCATGGCAATATATCTCGGAATGGCTATGGAAATGCCATAATAGGTAGGAATGGTGGCTGTTTTGAGGAAGATATAAGGAGGCTTATGTGTGATAGAGTGTATCATATCACGGGGTTTAGATGCACCGGCGAAGTTTGCACCAACTCTCAAGGTGAGAAAGCTCAATGCACGGTACCGAATAGGCTAGCAATGATGGAAGGATGAGAGTGCCTATAATCCATGGACTCAACATTAGTCATAAAGAACTCACATACTTATTGCAAAAATCTACAAGTCATCAAAACCAAGCACTACGCGCATGCTCCTAGGGGCACTACAAAAAAAAAGACACATCCGTGACATTTTGGGCGAAACGAATTTTTTTGTCATACATATGACACTTCTATGACGATAATTGTGACAAAACCCGGTATCATCATAGATGTGGTGGGCTCCTACTTCTATGACAAAAAATCATGACAGAAAATGGGCTTTTTGTCCTGGGCGGGCCGGAGCGGCAGCTGCATGACATTCTTTGGGCCGTCCATGACAGATATAACCGTGGTAGAAGCGAGGGCGAGGAAAATTTTGGGGAGTTCCCGGTTACGGTGGGAGGTCAGGGGCCGAGTGATGTGCGTTTCTCTCATACACGTACACGCATGTGTGCGAGGCGTTGGCTCTAACTGAACCCGAGTGAGGCATTGGGCTCTAACTGAACCCGAGTGATTGCACCGCAGGCTACGCGTTACTGAACCCGAGCGATCGATCGATGGCTGTTAACTAAACCCGATCGAGC
Organism: Triticum dicoccoides; assembly: GCF_002162155.2. Classification (NCBI taxonomy): domain Eukaryota; kingdom Viridiplantae; phylum Streptophyta; class Magnoliopsida; order Poales; family Poaceae; genus Triticum; species Triticum dicoccoides. The sequence goes on from NC_041384.1 coordinate 547,153,149, forward strand.
GATTCCTTCGCTACTGCTGCTAACTGAAGCCGATCGATTGGATGAACA
>NC_041384.1:547153383-547164506 GCF_002162155.2 Triticum dicoccoides
GTGGTGTGGAGGGCTGGATGAACAGTAGACGACGGAGGGGTGCCCGTGGAGGGGTGGTTGAACAGGACCCCGTGGTGTGGAGGGCTGGATGAACAGTAGACGGTGGAGGGGTGGTTGAACAGTAACCAGTGGAGTAGCGCGCGGTGGAGGCTGGATGAACAGGAGCCCATGGAGGCTGGAGGAGGTCGACGGTGGAGATGAACAGTATCCCACGGAGTCCCGTTTTGCAGTACACCACACCCCTCCCGATGAACAGGACCCCCGTTTCGACCGTAGGAGGTCCATTTCGTCCGTTTTGCGGTATGCCACACCCCTCCCGATCAATAGGACCCCCATTTCGATCGTAGGAGTCCGTTTCCTCCGTTTTGCGGTACGCCACACCCCTCCCGATCAACAGGACCACCGTTTCGACTGTATGAGGTCCGTTTCCTCCGTTCTGCGGTACGCTAGGCCTCGTTTCCATCGCCTGTTCCGTCCAAGCCCTCCCGATGAACACGACCACGCATTCCGTTCCGACCCAGCCGGTTGGCTCCCACGCGTTCTGTTGCCTCCCGATGAACATGACGCATTTCGTTGCCTCCCGATGAACACGACGCATTCCGTTGCCTCCCCATGAACACGGCGCATTCCATTGCCTCCCCATGAACATGACGACGCTGTTTCTCCGTTCCGACCCAGCCATGTACACGAGCCCTGGCCGTACGTATGCGTGAGTAGGCATTCGAGACCCTGCCCGTATGTACACATACATGGCCATATTTTCTCTCTTGCACCCTGGCCGTTGTATGTACGTGTACATGCTACGTGCGCGCCTCTACTACGACATGTGCGCGCCTCTACTACGACACGTGCGCGCCTCTACATTGACCAGTATGTACGTACACGTTCACGACCAGAATGCCAACGCTACGTATGCTTCGACCAGGTGGGTCCCGACAGTCAGGCACTTCCTTGCCTGCGAAGATGTAGCTGGTGGGTCCCAGGAGTCAGGGGGGCGGATCATTTTTTTTGCCCAGACGCACTTCCTTGCGTGCAAGGTGTAGCTGCTGGGTCCCAGTAGTCAGGGGGGCGAATCATGTTTTTTTGGACGCACTTCCTTGTGTGCGAAGCTGTAGCTGGTGGGTCCCTGCAGTCGGGGGGCGAATCGTTTTTCCGGACGCACTTCCTTGCGTGCGAAGATGTAGCTGGTGGGTCCCAGCAGTCAGGGGGGTGAATCATTTTTTTCCCAGATGCACTTCCTTGTGTGTGAAGATGTAGCTGGTGGGTCCCAGCAGTCAGGGGGGCGAATCATTTTTTCCCAGACGCACTTCCTTGCGTGCGAAGATGTAGCTCGTGGGTCCCAGTACTCAGGGGGCGAATCATTTTTTCGCAAAATACGGTGGCCCATCTAGTGGGTCCCCGCTGTCAGGTGGAGGAATAATTATTTTGCACGTAATAAGGAGGCACTTCCTTGCGGCTGCCATGGACCCAACTGTTAGCCTCTCCACGTACAGTCCACATCTGATGGAAGTCATTCCTTGACCACGTTGACCACGCGCGCCGAGAGCACCAGGGCTGTGGATGACGGCGAGGCCTGGGAAGGGGACGACGCAGAGCCGGGGAAGACGCGGCAGTGGATGCACACACGGAGAGGAGTATGAGGGTTCACTATTTTGGCTGCGCTGCCGTCGCCGCAGAATAACAGGGGGTGTGGGTGAGTGGAGGGATGGCCTGGCCAGCGGTGGGAGTAGTAGGGGGCGGTGAGGCCTCCGCGGCAGCACAACCGGCTACGGGAGGCAGGAGTAAGCGACACGACCGGCGTTGCTTTGGGCGGCTGGAGCAAGAAGACCAGAGGTTGAAGAAGCACGACGGCCGTTGGATGGACATCGTACGGTCACTGCTGCTAGAATCATTTATATTGACTAAGTTGACAAAGCCCTTGGTACGTCAACTTAGTAGGCCCATGGGTCAGCTTCCGAAATGGTGCGCCCCAGATGTCAGGGGGAGGAATCATTTTTTGGGCGGGTGAAGCTAGAATATCCGAGATTGAAGAAGAAGCACGGCATCCGTTGGATGGACATCCAACGGCCACTGCTGCTAGAACCGTGTGTTGACTATAAGTTGGCAAAGCCTTGCATACGCGTCAACTCTGTTTTTTTAGGAGACGCGTCAACTTAGTAAGGCCATAAGTGTGTGGCAGAGAACTTATAGCCCATTTGAGATCTGTAAGAATGTGTAGCCCATTTTTGAATTCTAATGGAATTTACTACAGCCCATTTACAGTTTGTTAAAAGTACATCCCATTTCAACGAACTGTTCAAAAGAGAATTCAATAAAATTTCCCACATTTTGATGGGATCCAAAATATTTTTATCCCGAAATTTCTTGTCAGATTAAATACAATTTCAATATAAATTTATATTACGTAAAAATCCAACGAAACATTGCGCTCACAACAATTAATTAAATTAAAATTTTCAATATCCAAAAATAATATTTTATAAAGTAATCAGGTGTTTGGTGCATTTTTATAGTTACTTCCCAGTTTTTATAATTACATCCCATTTATTATTTCTTAAAGCCCATTTTCTTGTTAAGCCTAATGCATCCCTCCTATGAAAGATTTGCAGCCCAGCGGGGCGGAGAATAACAACTTGACCTTGCCTGGGTATTCCTAAAAAATAGTATAGCTGGGCTAGCCATTTTCAGCTTGAAAAAAATTAATATCTGGGCTGGATATCTGGCATGGGCTAGACGGGCCTCAGCCCGCCCAGTTAATACCTACAGCGATGTTTTCGTTGTTGTTCAGAGGAGAAAAATTAATATCTGGGCTAAACATCGAAAAACTCTGCAGTGCTCACACCTCAAAAACGCAAATACTGCTCGAGCTGCTTGGTCCCAACTGTCGGCCGCTTCTTGTGCAATTCTCTCGTTTATTGACTACTCCCTCCTTTCCGGTTTATAAGGCTCAATTCAAAAAACTCACCAACCAAGGTAGATGATGAGTGGTGGAATATTTTTGTAGTTTTCAAAAGCACCCAATTAATGCTCTTGTTTTCCTGAAAAAATTATGTTTACAAATGCATTAATTGCAATGCATGCATGCATAAAGTGCATGCATTGGTAAATTTTCTCTTAATACTTGCATGTAATGATTTAATGCACCTTCAAGTCTGAACATGTGATGGGGAACAACCAAATTGAGCCTTATAAAATGGAAAAACTAAAATTTTGAGATAAGCCCTATAAACGGGAAAGGAGGGAATACTACATAGGTTGACAATGGTGTGGGACCATGATGTCAGGAAACGAGGAGGAAGCAAAATAAATTATAGTTATATATATATATATATATATATAATAAGGAGGCACTTGCGTACGTGAGGCTATGGACCTGGTGGGTCCCCATTGTCATCCTCTCCCGTGCGCGCTTTCCGCCTGAAACAGTCAGCACCGCCCGCCCCGCTTCCCGGTGCAAGAGATTGCTCCACCTTCAAACGACACAAGTGTCGTCCGTCCGTCCATCTGCCACCCACATTAATGATACGTGGTTGCCGAGGCGGCTACTCCGGCGCCACACGTCCGTCCCTCGACCCGCCCACCATTGCTATATAAACTGCTGCGCCGGCCATAGCCGCAGTCATCCGCATCCGTTCCCTTTCTCCTGTCCACACCACTACTGCCCACCATGGCTTCCTCGTGCTCTAGCGCTCTTCGGGGCGGGTGGACGATGGACCACAAGGAGATGATAGCAATTTCTGCCGACCGGCTGGCCGGTAGGCAGCCGGAGGACGATGACGCCCCAATGGAGAACATGGTAGTCGACGATCCGGCGCCAACACCCTCCTCCGCGCCATGCTCGCCGGTGCATTGCACCATGACCATCGGCGAGGCCCGTGCCCAATATATGAACAGGGTGAGGCAGATGCATGAGGAGCAGTTCCGGGAGGCGCAGGCCGACGCCGCCTACAACCACCATCTCCTCCAGGAGCACCTGCTAGCGGAGGAGCAGATCGCCGCGGAGCGGGCAGAGCAGGAGGTGCTGCTCGACTCATACCGCTCTGCCCGCAAGGGCCGCCTCGAGCGCTGGCGGTACCGCATGCAGGTGGCGGAGGCTGCGGCCGCCTATAAAGAGGCTAGCAAAGAGGGCGATGAAGCGGGGGATGCGCTGTTTGGCGAGACCGAGGACGAGGCAGAGGACAATGCCGACTCCGACGAGTCCCTGCTCCGCTGGCGTCGACGAGGCCCTGCTCCGCCGAGGCCCCGCAGCGCCAACAACGAGGCAGAGGACACTGCTGACTCTGACGAGTCCCCGCTCCGCTGGCATCGACGAGGCCCTACTCCGCCGAGGCCCCGCGATGCCAACAACGAGGCAGAGGACACCACCGGCTCCACCGAGGCCCTACCCCGCCAACAACGAGGCAGAGGACATCGCCGGCTCAGTCGTGGCCCCAACCTGCCGGAAACATGGGGGAGGATTTCCACCGCTCCGCTGAGGCACCGCCCGCCGGCAATGACACAGAGGACATCGCTAGCTCCGCCGAGGCCCCGCCCCGCTGCCAATGAGGCCGCGCCACACAGAAAACGAGGAAGAGTAGAACACGGTAGGTCGCCGCCGCTCGGGTCCAAGTAAGGCCACCGCTGCTACCCTCCGGTTGAAGCCAAGCTAGGCGGGTTGACCATTGACGGCCAGTTAGCTTCTTGGCGGCGACGTGGAGTCGGCGAGCTGCGCTGGAGAAGAACGCCGCTTCTACTTAACTACTGGTGCAGTTGGCTGACTGACACGTGGGCCCAACAGGCCACATGTCAGTTATGCAACTTCACCTGTAGTTAAGTCACTGAAGCTTCTGTTTGGCTTAGCGGGACATAGGTGGGTAGCTTCGGTTAATTAATTATACCTCTAGCGCACCCCTTTTTAGTTGAAGAATGTATGAAATGTAATGAAATCCGACATGTTTATATAAAATCCGACAGTGTATGAATGAATTTTTTCTATTAGTTCGGATTCATGTATCACTGGTATTGGATGAACATGCAAAACAATACATACTAGCATTATTCCCAGGGTGATCACCTCGTTTGCAGCAGTTTCACATGTACTCCCTCCGATCGTTTCTAGTCTGCATACAAGTTTTGTCTGCAGTCAAAGTATCTCTACTTTGACCAATCTTATACAAAAAAGTATGCACTTTCACAATGTGCGAAGTAAAAAGGAACAGAAGGAGTACAAAGAGTTTGAGCAGCTTTTTAGCGTTTCTGTACATTGCAATCAAACACACAGGCCTGACAATTCATAGAGAACATTCAAAACAATCGATGATTATGCATCTCAGCGACTCACATGTCAGAGGCAATATTTTCTTCACAACTAAAGAATAAAGAAAAATTGATCGACGCTGCTGACAGCAAAGGGCGTCCCATTCAAAAATATCAAATGCATGTCCTGCTAAAATCAATGAGCAAAATTTGACAAGGTTGTCCCATTCCAAAATATCAAATGCCTACGATTGTGGAATGGGCAGGGTTTGCCATCAGTTAAGACATTGACATGGCACCTCGTGCTAAATAAACCAGCTGTTCATTTTGTGCAGTTCCACCAAAATCAACCAAATTCGTGCATAGCTTGTATAATTTCGCCCTTATATGTTGCAATGCCTTGAACTTATCGGCACCTCCTTTCTTGTGGTGGAAATGAATGATTTGATGTATTCATGAACATTTTGTGCAGTTCCCATTGAAATCAAGCTGAGCACCCCTGTTTGCACAAATACAAAAAAGTGATTAGTATAAAGCAAACTGTACTATGAATTGACAGTTTCAACAGGCACATAAATGGTCCATGTAGAGCACACTTTTAGAAAAATGGAACTCACCAGAAAGAATCCTAGAACAACATTGTACTCGCGCATCACAGCAAAAAATGGAGATTTGTCAATCCTTCTGAGCTGAAGTTAGTTTGGTCTTGTGGGGAGTAATGTAACCATCCTTCAACTGCTCCTTCTGATGAGAAGATAGACATGGCTTCTTCATCCTGGCATAATCGGAACTAGTCACTTCACGTACTCCATATTCTTCTTCAGAGGAAGATGATCCTGTTGTGCAAAGACAAGAGGACTACTAAATGCTAGCATCCCTGTTTGCTCGAAAAAAAGGAAAGGAAATATTTAAAATAGCACAGATGAAGCACTTCTCAAGGACAATACCACCTTTTCATGACAGTATCTAAACAGTAGCATAACACCAATAGAGATGACAAAGCTCAATCATATGGATGAAATCAGTGGGCAAGTACCAACCTTTGTCAAGAGGCTTATTGTGTAGAGCATACAAATGAAGCACTTCTCCGGAACCATCTGTTGCTATCTACGGTGGTGGCCATGCTTACTATATACTCCTTGATTAGTTTAATGTTTCCAACATCTTCTTGTGCAGTTCCACTAAAATATATGGTATCTTCAAAGAAGATCCCTGTTTGCACAAGTAGAGATAATTACATATTACATTAAGAGTGGCATCAAATCAGTGGCAAAACAATTGCTCGTTCCAGCCATAGCAATAAATTAAGATGCAAAACTATATCAGTACTTGTGTCATCACGGTTCTAGTGCTTCATTACAGCACTGGGAGTTGATTTTTGTTTTTCTTTCGCTTGTTCTTCCCCTTCATCACTTGGTTCAATAACAGACAAGCTTCTCCTTCACTGTAAGATTTGGCATGTCAATTAGGGCGCACAAGTATAGTACTAAACTTAATTTTCTAATGAAAGTGATAAAATATAGGCAAGCAGTTGTGAAATATCCTTATCTTACCTCAATGGGATATTACGGTGCACATACAGATTGGAAGTCTTGTCTCCATTTGTGCAGTTCACTAAAATCAAGAAACATTATCGTACAAGAATCACAACATATGAAAGCACATTGCAGAATCATGTGAAAGAAGGCTAGTACTGACCTCTCATGATGCAGAATTCAAACAACTCACAAGAAGAAGATCTGAACCAAATTCGCCTTAACAGATAGGAAGTAAGATCTCCTCTTGTGCAGTTCCACTAATATCAAGCAATCAAGCAACATTGTCGGTGTGACATTTTGATTGAACTTCACAAAACACTCTTAAAAAAGTGTTTTGTGCAGTACAACAAAAGGTCACAATGGCAATGAGGCGAAGTAGATAACCCTGTTTACACAGAGGTGCAAAGGAAACAATTAGTGGTCAATAACGATGGATGACACAGAAGCCAACAAAAAGAAGCATCTACCTTATCTAAATGGGAAAGAAAAGAAAGACAGTAGCATTTCTCAAATGATGGCATTGATTAATATTAACAATAAAAATTTTTAAACATGTAATTTGCTTTTAACTGTGGCATTGCATCAATTTTCCAGCGGCATTATTAGAGGGTGTTTGTTTACAGGGACATTTTGGTGTAGGGACTAAAAAAACTCTGTGTCAGTCCCATCTAAACCAAACAGGAGGGACTTTTAGGGACTAAAAGTGGGCATTTGGGACTAAAGAAAGAAGACCTCGAGGGAGTCTTTTTGGGACTTTTTCCAACAGTTGCCCCTGCCACGCATCGCACCTTGTCTCTATTAGTTCATTACTAGGGTAACATGGTATTTTAGCATGTCATTTAATAATATCTAGTCCATGTTTAGTCCCTGGAACCAAGCAGGTAGGGACTAGAGAGTTTTTAACCAAACATGACCTTAGATTAACAACAACTAATGAGTTGCACGGGACAGTGGATGCACCAGCACCATGTGCATCTACCGATGTACTGTGGTCATGCACAGTATGCTGCAACAAAGAACAAACAACCAAGGAGCATATTTGTGTTGGTCCCAGTTTTGTTATCTTTAGACACCTTTCCCTATGTGAGCGCAACAAATCTAGTCCTGCTCAAACTCTACAGCCTTGTCCCTTCCTTTTTGAACTAGTACTTTCGCCCCTTCCTTTCCTCTTTGAACCACGTCCTAGATTTATGCGATACAACTTTCCCCCATTCCTTTCCTCTTTGAACCATGTCCTAGATTCATGCTATACAACTTTCCCCCTTCATTTCATCTTTGAACCACGTCCTAGATTCATGCTATATACAACTTTCCCACTACTTTCCCCCACTCCTTTCCTCTTTGAACCACGTCCTAGATTCATGGTATACATGCAGCTAGAGCAATGCATGTGGAGTAAGTAAATTATACCTTAAGGTTCTTGGGGCGTGGTTCGGTGGGCGACGGGACGGCGACGAAGAAGAAGGGGTCGGAGGCCCTCCCGCGCCGCCGCTGGGTGGAAAGTGAACAGCTGCGCCGGTAGTCCCTCGCCAACGGCGACAGCGTTAAGCCTCCTTCCCTTCCTGGCAGACGGATCCTGCCGGCTCTTTGAGCAGCAGTGAGGGGAGAGAGAGGCCAACGAAGTCTTGTTTAGATCTGGAGAGGGCGAGAGAGTGTGAAGAGAGCAACTACAAGCGCTGAGGCTCCAGCGGGAGAGGGCGAGAGAGTGTGAAGAGAGCAACTACAAGTGTTGAGGCTCCAGCGTGTATATATATACTGGAGAGAGAGAGAGAGTGTGTGAAGCGTGCAAACCCTAGAAAACATTTTGACCAGTCAAAGAATCCTCCTAGCACAAATTATTCTCAAGTGTAGTTATCGAACCCGAGACCTCAAGTTTGATGAGCGAACAGGCTAACCAGCTACACAACCCTCCCGTTATGTTCAACGAGAGGGAAATAACCTTTTATACATTCCTGCATTTGTGTGACAAGCATGCCGTGTTTTTTGTGTGTGTGTGGGAGTCATTGGGATTTCAATCATAATCGTGTCATGTGGCTTTGGTGGTAAGACTATCCAAAGTGGTGCAGAAATAATGCAGCCTTAGTCACCTTACCTCTCTCCACGTACTACGTTGGGTCCCACCAGTCAAAGGGTGAAACAAACAAATTAATAAGAAACATTAAAAGCACCAGCGGTGTTTCATACCTCACACATCTCGCTACTGCTCGGGAACACTGTCCAATTGATCCCTCTGTTCGCTCACGTACTATTTTAAGTGAATCCTTATTATAACATGCACACAAATTTTGGGCACTTGTATTCGACTTAAGTCAGCGTGCCACCGTATCTCGTATACTTACTACTCCCTCCGTCTAGGTGTAATAAGTCACGTTAGAAGGTGCAACGGGACCAAGGTGCGTGCGTGTGCGTGTATGTGTGTGTGTGTGTGTGTGTGTGTTTAACAGCATGTGTGTGTTAGAGAGAGTGACAGATCGACCTACTCCTACAGAGAGATGTTGTGTAGTGTACGATTTTATCCGCAAGAGTCGGTGCATCCTCTCATTTTCGGGCGTGTCCGGTAGGGACATGCGGACAGCTGCCACGCCCGCTCCTGACCATCCTGGCCCACCCAAAGCCCCTCCATCGCCGCGCGCGCTTCCCGCTTGAAACGATCAGCGCCACTCCAAAGAATCGGTGCCGCATTCATGCCCGGGCAGAGCGGACGCGACCTCTCACTGGTGCAAGAGTGATGGTTGCTTCGTCTGTCCAACTTACTGCTGGGTCTATGTGATTTGACGGCTCATTGGTCTTTATTGCCGAGGTGGTAGGACTGATGGATGTCCCACGCTTTCGAAGAAAGGAGGTACTACTACTAGATTACAATTTTCTCCATTCTTACAGCGGAGGCGTGCAAGAGCAGTGAAAACACGCAGGCTCAGTGATTACATGGCCCACCTCACACTATCACCGTGCGACACCTAACTCTTTACATAGTACTCCCTCCGTTCCTAAATATTACTAGATGAGTCCACGCGCATTGCCGCGGAACAGCGGTATATCTCTCTGCGCAAAATTATCGATTTCATAGAACTAAAAAAACTCTATAACCGCATGACAAATGTGGTAGCCAAACTAAATAAACTCCCATCATCATTTAGATCATCCCACGTAAGGAAAAAAGATCAGCCAACTCCTACTGCATAATGGGATTATATTTTTCTTTTTCACATGTTAATGGGACTTAAAAGCTCACTTACATGCAAGCTACCGGTGCATGCTTGCATGCAGACATGTTGATGTGATTTAAAACCCACTCACATGCATGTGCCCCGTTATTTCTGCATGCTTGCATGTGGCTTAGTGCGGAGCCTCTCAACGTCTAGATCAGACGGCTATTATGGAACGATTTACTTCATCTAACGGCTACATCAATTTTGATGATGTGGCTCAAGGAGAGGATAGAGAATTCCTAGTAGTGGGGGCTAGCTATTACTAGTAGATAAGTCTTTGTAGAGATTCCACTACATACGGAACAAAATGAATGAATCTACACTTAAAATGCATCTATATACATCTGCATGTGGTTCATGGTGAAATCTCTACAAAGACTTATATTTAGGAACGGGGGAGACGGCGTACTAAGCAAGCTTCTCCTCATTCTGCGAGTTGACGGGACACATCAAAAGTTCTCTAGTGTATAGAGCCTTGCCTCTAAGGTAGGCCCCACATGGTTTGCCTCTTTTTTTAACATAACACGTCAAGTCGCAATTTGTTTGTTCACCCGTGGTAGACGATCCTCCCTCCACCAAGTGGACAACCAGTACACGTGCCAAATTACCATGTGGGCTACCTTTTTCGTACAGAAATGAGCTCCACCGTGTACCCGCGCGGGTGTGGTTGGGAAACAGACGGGAGTACGTGCGTCGTGCATGCACCTCTTCTCTTCGTGCATGTCCCCCACCTACGTGTGTGTGAGAGAGAGATACAAACTACGTTCGTGAGTGTTTTTTGTTTTGGAGTGGGGGTGGGGTGGGGGGTTAATTTCGTGAATTATTTGTGGGAATATGTGTCAATGACATCTCAAACAAAATTTTGCATGCAATGTGTGTGAAATGGAGGCCTATCCATATCATACATAGAGGGTCGGGCAATCCATGAGAAGAGAGGGAGGGGTCATAGCTATCGATAGAGTCGAAGAGAGGATCAAGTGGGTGGGTGCGAGATCGATGAAGAGAGCCATCGAAATTGTGTGTGTGTGCAAGTCAAAGATATAGGGAGACTGGCCTACCGGAACGTTAGAGGGCACATGTCAAGTTTGTGTGTGGCAGGGAGACATGACTAGAGCGTTCGATGTATCGGTGTGTGTGTGGG
>NC_041384.1:547164806-547167172 GCF_002162155.2 Triticum dicoccoides
AGGGGGTAGGCAGAGGCCTAACTATAGAGGTAGAACAACTCGTATATGTGTTGAGAAGGAGAGACCCAACTATGTCTTGAGGGAGATCGGTCGACATCCATACATAACTGAAGGACGGGAAATATGATGGGACAGAGAGAGAGAGAGAGGAGAGAGAGAGGGAGGGAGAGGGTGGGAGAGGGGTAGAGTGCTGGATGGGTGATGGAGTTGCTTCTCGAAGATGGTGGGAGAGGCCTACTAGAAAAACTAAGGGTGGAACTGCAATGTTATCAATAAGAGTGGGGATGTGTTTCTGTGTGTGCCTGTGTGTGATAGATCTGTCGGGACGCATCCATGGATGATGAAGGGGAACCATGTGTTTGGTAAGCAAACCTAACTAGATCGGTAGATCAATTGTTGTTTGTCGGAGGAAGGGAGAGACACAACTAATGAGGTAGATCGATTGACGTGTGGGTAAAAACGAGTTATAAGGACCTAGCTAGCTATATGTATAGCGAGAGATCGGTCAGTGTACGTCCATTTGTTAGAGGCAAATAAGGCCCAGCGAGACGGATAGACAGAGAGAATTGAGCTAGGAGGTGGTGCGAGAGGCCCAACTACTAGCTAGATAGGGGGAGGAGTGTGCGGTTGTGATATCGATGAAAAGACAGGTGAGAGTTTACACGTGTGTCTGACCGTATGAGAGACATGAGGCAAGGACACATAAAGGAGGAGATTGAAGGTGTGTGTGTGTATGTTGTAGGCAGGCATCGCTGGAGAGGTTTATTGATCGGTGTGTGTCGGAAAGGAGTTGTGGAGACTCTGGGAGAACGACCTAAAGAAAAAAATGAATGTGCCCGGTGGATAGAATGCTGAGGGAGGGGAGGGCGAGGAGGGCGTGTGCATGCACGAGAGAAAGTTAGTGGTAGCTACAAAGGTTAGAGGATTGTGTGGGTGTAAGAGACTAACAAAGGTCATAATTTGATATGAAAGCGGATTCATATATTTGAATAGGAGATCATAGTGTTCTAAACGTTGCATGCATGAATATAGCGGTGATACACGTGCTGTGCACATGTTATACCATAATGTGATAATGCATGGCGTTTGCAACTCACAGCTAAATGCCAAACAATCTAGACCTTACTATACATCAAACAATCTCACATTTTATTTGAATTTGTGATAATGTGTGGAGTTTTTAGCTTACAACTAAATATCGAACAATCTAAACAATACTATATATCAAACATTCTCACATTTTATTTGAATTTGTGGTAATGTGTGGTGTTTGCAACTCACATCTAAATACTTGTAGGTGTAGGGGGCGGGGCACCATACATAATGTGATAAACACATTATACATATGAGACATGGTTTAGATTATGAAGATCTAGCTAGAGCTAGAAATGTAATGTGATTTGAAATCAAAATAAAGTGGATTCAAAAAATCTAGTTCGAGTTCATATAGTACACATAGTTCATATGTAACTCGAGACTAATCATGTGGTGTGCTGTGAAGATAATACACAAACGATGGTTTAACTTGACAATAATGATGATTGTAGATCTTATTAAAATAGAGAAATGAATTCAAATGCTTTAACTTCACAACATTCACTACTGCCATCCCATCTGCCCACCCATTCGTACACTGAGGCCACGAAAACCCGCGACAAAACCCCACACCCTGCTCCATCCGCCACCCAGCTGGAGCCTCTTCCCCGACGACGTTTTCCACAGCAACACCTCGACGTCCTTCATCCACCGTACCGGATGAGGATCCGTCATTGATCTCATCGTCCCGCCGGTTCAGCCACCCCGTCCTCCACCTCCAAGGAGCTGCCGCGACGTTCCCCTCATCTTTCGCGCCACCTCCATTCGCACACCATCGTATTCACCTGCACCACCGGAAGAGCATCATCATCACCGTTTCCTCGGATGAAGTTGTGGCCTAATTGGCACCACCAAAGAGGTTGTACACTAATTGCCGCATTTTCTTCTTGATTCGATCTCACGGTGCTGCCGGCGCTTGGTCCTGAGCCGACATGACGCGGCACCATCCACGGCGGCGTCGCCGGCCACTTCCTCCATGGCATCGCTCCCTCGGCGGCCACGTCCACATCAGTAGGAGCTGCTGCTGCTTTAGCTCTCGCTCGCGCTGCTGCTCTGCTCTTGCTCTCAGTCCCCTGCCTGGTCTGCTCTTGCTATTGCTCTTGCTCGCGCTGCTGCTCTCGCTCTTGCTCTTTCTTGCGATGCTGCTCCGATTTAGCTACACTTCAGTCGACTGAATCGACTTTTGGGTTAGTCGATTTTCAGGGGGTGGGGGAGGGCTCGCCGGGGTGAAGGAAGAACCAGCCGCAGCGGGGAGGGGGGCTCGCCGGAGA